>NC_092795.1:4396357-4496193 GCF_918797505.1 Bemisia tabaci | reverse complement strand
GTTAATGTAACATTCTGGATGCAAGAAAAGTGTGCGAGACCTCAAAAGATGCTGAATTACCCGCCACAGCAGTTAGTTATACATATTGCTAAAGTAACTGTTGTAGCGGGAAATTTAGCATTTTATAAGTTACAGCACATTTTTACATCCAAAATGTCAAATCAACTTAATTTTTTTCCGGGTCGTCCAGTAAAACAGTCAGTTTGCAGACGAGCGGACGTGTTCCGTAGCCATCGTTATAGAGAATCAAATTGATGTCCAAAGTGCGAAACAATGTATCCCCGTTTGCGACTTTGCAGAAGTCCTTTCATGGTTTATTTTTATTTTTATACAAGTCAACAAAATGTCTTGTAAAATCGTCAACTGCGAGATTGGTTGAGCTGTTCCTTATTCATCGATACGAAACTTAACAGAAAAAAACATAAATTATATTTTTCATCGATTGATCTCGTGAAGACTGGAGCGGAGATGCACCTCAGATTAAGCAGATGTCTTCTCTGAACTTAGCTGGCATTAGAAAGCGCTAATTGGACTGAATTTTGCAAAGAAGAATTCCACTATGTCTAAAATGTATACCTGCATAGAAGAACGAATAGCACCTCCGTTGTTTCTAAAATGAGTCAAAAATAGTAATTTATTACGAAAAAATGTGGTCCAAATTGAAGGAGATAACTATGCGTGCTCAGATGTAATGTTGTTTGGCCTACTATTTCATTTGAAGGCGATTTTTATACGCGAGCAGGAGGAACGTCTGCATTGAGTTGTTGCCCTTCCCAAGATCAGGGATATTGGTAAACAGCCGAATGTATGAAAAACACGAAATCATGATAACTTTGACGGTATGCTGACCACGACCAGAATCAGCTTAAGTGCAGAAGCTAATTTCTTTTACTTTTTCAAAAGAAAACTGATCAATATTCTGACTGAAAATATGTTGAGTGCGTATTCTTCATAATCCAGAAAAAATTACAGTAAATGCGCGGACTTTATGTAGGTTGGTAAGCTTAAATTAGACTCTGCCCGAAGAAAAAGGAAAAGGAAAAGAAGGAAGGAAGAGAGAAAATATAAAACTATCCCTGTGGTTATACCATAATTCGAAAATAAAATGAAAATCTGTTCAGATTTTCTGTTCAGATTTTCGTGGAAAATGAAATTGAGTTAAAGAATCTTTAATTCATTCTTAAACTGTAATTATTATTTACTTTTACGACCGATTAATGCCGTCGCTGGATTCACTTTACACAGAAAGTTTGTTGAAATCTGAGGATAATTTCCCTCGCTCACTCGGAGACTATTAATATGCGCCTATTTCGGGCGCCAACCCGCAGAAATTAAAGGGAGTGAAAAAGAAAAGCATGGAAAATCAAGACGAATTAGATTTTAATAACTCCTCCCATCTCCGGCTTTTAATGGGTCTTTAAAAGTCTTTATATTGGTGATAAAGGAAGAAAATAAAATCCGTTGAAGTATTGATGAAAAAGTTTTCAGCTTCATCACTTTCTTTTCCCCTCCGGCGCAGACTGTTTCGCTGCTGAACCAGTCGTTGTAGTCGTGTTCTACTCTACCGTATGCTCTTGAATATTGTCGTTCTCAAAAGCCCAATGCTTCACTTACACTGAAAAAAAAGTTCGGTAAGTCGAACCAATTAGGATGATACGGAAACAGATTTTGTTCGGTACACACAACCAAAGTATTCTGCTATTCTGCTACACCAAATTGTTCGGTTCGCTGGACCGAACTCTAAGAATTTACTATAGTTCAGTTGCATAAATCGAACAGTTTATTTAAACAGACCGAATAATCCGGTTGTGCGTACCGTATAAAACTTAGTTCCATATCATCCGTACTAGTTCGGATTTACCGAACTTTTTTCTTCAGTGAGTCAGAAGCTTCCAGTAGACTAATAGACAAAGTAAGAATTTAAGAATTCTGATACGTGAGTCGTACCCAAAAGTTCACGCACAAGATTCGCGCATGGAAAATTACTGACTTCAACTCATGACTAAAAATTAAACTTTATTAGTTCAAATTGATGATAGGACTTTTGAATTCGCCGCCTACAAGTAAAACAAAAGCCTCCTTGAATGAAACGCGCACTGCAACGGTTTTGGCAGGCTTTTTAATCGAGAGATGTTCCTCCCCACGCCTTGTCTTTTTCGAAGTGTTGACGACGTGCAGCAGCTCTGCTGTGCTAGGGAAAAACGCCGTATGAACATTCAAGAGTTGCCAAATTTCCTCCAATTAAATGTCTCATTGTCAAATACGTCCTTACGCAAGTGTGCAACGGAAATCATGATTCTGAGAATCGGAACTTTGCGATATTTTCGAACGGAAAGGCACAAAAATGTCCCTTGCGGCAAAAATAATGAATGGTAGCACTCCACTTTGATCGAAATTTGACGACCAGTCCAATTTTGATTCAAGAAGGATGTTGCACGGTGTCCAACAATCATCAAATGGTCAATTCCGGTCGGAATCTGATAGTCTTCCACTGCCCATTGGCTCTTTTTGATCGTTGAAACCCGATGGCTTCATCGGTTGACCACCGATGATCCATCACTCAAGTAATCAGGTTAGTGTTTTCACCCGTCCATTTCATTTTTTGCGTTTGGTAAAAGTTTTGAGATTCCATACTCCCGGATAACTTTCAATATCCGTTCATTCGGTCATTCCATTCAGGGCGCGCGCGACAAAATTACTTGCATTTTTTACGGCGGCTTTCCCCGGGACAACAATTTGGGTAGTTTCATCCCCTGTCGACGTGGGGGGGAGGGGTTGATTGGACGCGGGAGGCAGGTGCGCGCCTCGCTGTGCATGTCTGAATAATCACTCAACGGGCCTTTGTTTCGGAGCATTGAACACTATCAATAATGAAACTAGCCCGGAATTCGCCGACAAAAAAGGGGGACCGGCGCGGGTGTGCGAGGGGGGGAGGGGGTTGCGTCGGAAAAAATGGCCGGTGAAAAGCGCTCTCAACAAAAGCGTGCCTCCTCGTCCTCACTATTTACCCTCATTTTTTTTCTAATTAATCAAGCTAATGATCGACGATTAATTACTTTTTATTTCATTAATTACACGTGCCCGGGCTCAGCGCCACTGCGATGCCGGAATTTGCCGATAAACGGGATCCTCTGTACAGAAAGTATGTGCAGGGAGAGTTGCGCCATGCCTGTGCCGCTCTCTCACTGGTTCGGCCGTTTTTACCTTTCATAGGCTCAATATTAACAATATTGGATACTTGCTGCCTCGGGTACCTGTATACGGGAGAGTATTGCACCATCTCAGCGCCGCTCTCTGATTGGTTCTTCAGGTTTAGGTTATCATAAAGTTGGACGAATGTAAACAAACCCGACCCACAGGAATACGTATCATGGGCTGAGAAATGAAAGATAATCACACTCAAAGTTACTTTTCGGCAAAAATATCCATTAAAAGTAAATTCAAACTCAATTCAGAAATAAGAACATTTCTATCACATCCAAAATCACGTCTAGAACTTCGTGGAACTTTGTTGCCATCTTGTTTGTTTACATTGGGCAAGGAGTGGAGGGGTCGGAGTTTGTTTACATTGGTCCAATTTTGGGGCTCCGTGATAGCTGACCAATCAGAGAGTGGCACACTTTTTCTGTCGTAAAAGGATTGAGATGGCAATACTCTCCTATATATAGGTACTCTGTTGCTGCCAGCTACGAGACGACACATCTCAGCTGACGATTTTGGCATACATACATACATGAATGAGCGTCTCTATGGAATGAGATGTACAAGCTGGTGTTTTTAGTTTTTCCTAATTCCGCATGGAAGCGCTGTAATGCATAAGAAATAATCTGCAAAATTTTTATTCTGTAATCTGCAAGTTATTTTCGTTCATTTTTCGGATATTTTGACATCCTGATTTTCTCTACTATATGTTGAATTTATTACGAAAATCGAACATTTTCGGTTCTAGTGTTTTCGATTGAAACTCAACGACACCTATGTGAGCGGCAACATTTCGGCAAAGCGATTGACATGTCATGATAATGAATGGCTTTCGAATTATAGTGAAGGGGGGAGGGGGGCGCCATGCCTCATAATCCGCGATAACCCCTTCTTTTGCTGAATGTGGGTAAGGGTCGGTCTCATTCATTGATAACGATACGTTTAGTTTTCGGGGGGATTAAAATTGAAACAAAAACGAAAGGCCTGCTCAAATAGGTTGAGAATTTAGAGCTTCAAATTAGAAAAATGGTGGATAAAACGATTTGTAGAAATACAAAGGTGGTCATTCAATTGTATTTGAATTTTTTCCCTGAATTAAGGTGATGGGTCGACAGTAAAAGGGAAGAGGGTCCATACACTAATTTCCGGAAAAAGATCTGGAGCTAATTTTGACGGTTTCTTTAACTTACTTCGTCGGTCTGTGGTCGTTTAAAGGTACTTATAGCGGCATGCTGGAGCTTACCTGAAACATCAAAAAGAGAAAAGCACATTAGTCAATTGCAAATTACAAATATAATGCTCGTTAAGCCACTTTTTTAAAAGAAAGTTAAGGTTAACAGATCCAGGATGAAAAATGTGAACTAACAATAGGCCAATTAAAAGCGTCGGGCAGAAATTGGTGCTCTGCAAACGGCGAGGGTTGTATGTACTGTCATTCTTTAAGCAGCTTCATTCAGTGCGAAACCACATGCGGTTCATATTTTGATTAAGGGAGGTTTCAGGAGGCCTTGGCTGTAGCTGAAATAGACAATTTGTACGAGCCTCGCGAAAAATTCAGTATTATCACTCTAGAAATGAATCCTTACAAGGAACTACGATGATTTTCCTCTGCAAAAAGTTCGAAATACGAAAGAAACAAAGCTCACGCAGACCATTGCGGTTTCATGAACGGAAGGTTTGAATTCACGCGTCAAGAAACCTTAAATATCTTGGTTAGAAGTCCATTTCAGTAATTTTTGTTGCACGAACCGTATTCTAAGTTAAATTTTGGTTAAGAAACATGTATCAGAATGCTGAGTTTCGTACCTCGTCTAGTGGTCCATTTTGAGTGATACTGTGCGACGCACGGGTGGTCGAATAGTTGCTTTGCGTTCATGTACGCTTACAATGAGTAAAGAGGGATAATTGGATTACATTTTGCAATAAGGAACCACAAGATTTCTAGCTCATTTTAGTAAAAACAATATATATGTGTCATTGATTTCTCTGCAGATGCGTGCTTTTATGGAGGAGCCAGAGATAGTGGTTCCTTATTGCAAAATGTAATCCAAATTCACAGTCGTTCCTCCAAATCCAGCGACTTTACAAACGTCAATTACGAACCTCACAATATATTTTCTTTTGTACTTTGTATTTCCATACTGGTAAATCATTGTAATCTATTCAGAGACCCATTTCTAAAATTATACTCCTGAATTTTACCCGAATTTAACAAACAATACTCAGACATTTTGCGTTAAAAAGGCGTATGAGACCTCCAATGCCACTAAAATTGTACAACGTAGTTCTCAAGTTGTAAGCAACTTATCCAACAGTTCTGCCAAGGATTTTTCCCTGAATCCGCTCCGAGTCTCTTCTCACTATTGTAAGGAAGTAATTTGACTGTGAATGAATTTCATCTGCCGCAGACGCTATACAAAATTGCACAATTTTAGCAACATTCCGAGCTTTATTACCGAAAGATGCCTCAATTGAAATTTGTAAAATGATATGTTAAGTTTATCCTAGAACCTCCCTTAATCGAGATTTAAACTAAATGGGGCCTCCTACGGAAAGGAACTGTTTAGGGAACGACTATAAATACGTGCAACGAGGTTTTCTCATTAACCTCAGTTTGATTACTCAAATATTGAATCCATCGCCGGTCTGTGGTTGATGCATCATTCACCAGTCGCCTTAAATCAACAAGATTAGAGCGACAGGGGTCTGTTTTAAATTTCAATTTGTAAAAAATAAATATTTAATGAAAGCTCGACCGTCGCTGCTTCTCTCGACAGATTCCGCTTGTCTGAGAATCCGCGAGTCCGTTCCTATACAAAGTTGCCATCTTGAAGATTTTCCGAAACCTTGATAGACTTTTGCTCTACGGTGTGAAAGCATTGGTTGTAGCAGGTTCTCTAGATGCTTTCGGCCTCTTTCTCCACTTCCCACCATCCGCCTCCCTTCTTGGTTCATCTCCCTGTCTCTTCCCCTCCCCTCATGAACTATACATAAAATATACCAGGATCGATCAACCTTTTAGTCGGACGGACTCGTGTGTCTTAGACCCGAATACTTTAAAACACAAATAAGACAAACGAAAAAAAACACGGTATGGAAATAGAGCAAGGAAAACGACGCGCGTGGTGCAAGCGCAAAACGCGGACTGACGCCTACAAACCTAAGTGGATACTTCAAGCATTACGCAATGCTTGAAGTTTCCCCTTAGGTTTGTAGGCGTCAGTGCGCGTTTCGAGATAGCAGCACGCCGCGCCGCAGCGTGCCATAAACTTGCCCACAATTTACAGGTCAGAGTGTTAAAATGTAGGTGATTTGACATTTAATTCGAAATTAGCGACCCAAAAAACATCAGTTACGAAACTTTCTTGATCTTTCAGTCATTATCCGACTTATTCCTTCCTATTCTTGAATTTTGGACCATAGTGCGACGCGCGTTGATGACGGCGCAGAGATACAACTATTCGTGCTTGATGGATGTCCGCGTTGCATCTGCGCAATTGAAGGCGCGATGGCGTGAGGCGCGAACTCTCAAACATCGCTCTGTAACGTCGATGTCGCTCTGATTCGGGAGAAACATTTCTAATTGATTATGATCAGGACGACGCAAGTTCTTGAAGAGTCAAGAAAAACGTGAAAATGTCGGGATATTGTACCCGACGGTGAAAAGTCAGGGTAAAAATGGAGGATAGAGATGTTTTTTCTTTCACTCGTATAAAATTGCAAATAGTGGGGACGGAAAGAAGGTGGTTTGAATAAAGTTTGGCTGGACATTTTTTACCTAAACATTTTTTTCTTATATGTTAACCCCTGATAAATGAATATCTTAAGAGGTCATATGCGCCTTTAACGTGTTAGATCTTAACTCAAACGAGGTGATAAAGTGAGCTATGAGCGTCGAGTCCGATAGCTTCGACACTAACTCGTTTTGTTCCGACTTTAAACGCATAAATGTAAAATCAAAACATCTCTGTCGAGGCAATTCTAACCGCAATTGCTCGTTCTCAAAGAGCCGTATGCAAAAACGACATTTTTCGCCCCCCCACTAAAACTTATTCAAACTTCGTCTATCAGTTACTAATACTGGAGCGCTTCTTTCCCCAAATTTTCAGACCCCCAAAAAATTTTGGGGGGGCGCTAGGGGGGGTGGAAGTCAAAACCTGCGACCCTCGATATCTTTCGAACGAAACAAGATATTGAGGCCCGGTTTGGACGAAAAATCGTCTAAAATTGCATACTTTAAGATTCTAAAGGTCAAAATCCCAAAATTAAATTTTTAACTTAACTTATGTGCTTTTTTCAGTTTTTGAGGAAAAACAATTTCTTTTAAACAGATTAAACTGAAATTTCACATTTTTTGATTTGAACCAAAACCAGTTTTTTAAATTGTTCGTCTTTTTCCGCATCCAACGAGTGGTCGTATAAGCTGGGGAACCGAACGGTTCCGGAGTTATGATCGATTGAAGTTTCCGCTCAACGCGCGCCGACCGATTTTTGCGCGCAAAAAAGTCGGATTTGACTGTTATCAAATCAGATTTAATGTTCAAACTGAGCAAAATGCATTATTAGGGACTCTTGAGGGTCGCTGAGTCCAGAAATTACAGATACTTCCAAAAAATTCACGTTTTTAAAATTACAGCTCCGTAGCGCTATTTTAGAGGCCCACTGAGCGCCGACCGGCCGCTCAGTGGTCCTGTACGAAGCTGTAATTTTAAAAACGTGAATTTTTTGGAAGTATCTGTAATTTCTGGACTCAGCGACCCTCAAGAGTCCCTAATAATGCATTTTGCTCAGTTTGAACATTAAATCTGATTTGATAACAGTCAAATCCGACTTTTTTGCGCGCAAAAATCGGTCGGCGCGCGTTGAGCGGAAACTTCAATCGATCATAACTCCGGAACCGTTCGGTTCCCCAGCTTATACGACCACTCGTTGGATGCGGAAAAAGACGAACAATTTAAAAAACTGGTTTTGGTTCAAATCAAAAAATGTGAAATTTCAGTTTAATCTGTTTAAAAGAAATTGTTTTTCCTCAAAAACTGAAAAAAGCACATAAGTTAAGTTAAAAATTTAATTTTGGGATTTTGACCTTTAGAATCTTAAAGTATGCAATTTTAGACGATTTTTCGTCCAAACCGGGCCTCAATATCTTGTTTCGTTCGGAAGATATCGAGGGTCGCAGGTTTTGACTTCCACCCCCCCTAGCGCCCCCCCAAAATTTTTTGGGGGTCTGAAAATTTGGGGAAAGAAGCGCTCCAGTATTAGTAACTGATAGACGAAGTTTGAATAAGTTTTAGTGGGGGGGCGAAAAATGTCGTTTTTGCATACGGCTCTTTTTCAGAAATAATCTCTACAGGTTGAATCTGCATATATTTTGTCTATGACGTAGAAAAACATTTTGCCTCGATACTGAAAGCGCATAGCGCAAAAAAAAGAATGGAGCATAAATCCAACAGTTGGAAAAATTCGGGCCTTCCGGCAGGAGTTCGCAACATTTTGTCGCTTCTCTGACGTAAGCGCGTATCTTCATTTCCACATGAGCCCTGGGAAGCATAGAGATATATTGACATTAGGGCTCGACCCAAATCTCAGTTATGTGGTTGTGGGAGAGGAGCGACGAATTTGTAGCACTCTTCGGTGACCTACCGTGCTGAGGAAAAACAAAGTACGGAACATTCAATTGATGCCAAAACTCTCTCTATAAATGCTTTCTTCTGGAGAAAAATTATCGATTTGTCATTAAAAATTTTTAGATACTTAAAAATTAAACTGAGAATGAAATTCTCTTGAAAATCGATTTTTAAACATTTGAAATCTTCCCTGAAAATTAGTGCTTGACAAAGTAAATTTCGCAATGTGTGAAGGCTCATACGTTGTTTTTCCTGGGCCGGCAGTGTGGATATCCGAATGATGATAAATTCATAGCGAAAACAAAACGGCGTGAGTAATCATAACTTTGTCTCGACGATGAAGTGGAGCGAAAAAACCAGCGGATCCGGGACCAAGGTTGCCAGATGGGATACTTTACATGGGTTTAAATAGGAGGGAAAATGCACTATCTGGCTACTGTGCCTGGGACCGAGCCCGGGAAAACAAAGGCCGCTCTCGGATTTACGCTTGGCTCCCGGCGGCGGCGGCGCTGCACAAATACTCACTCTCGGCGTGTAAACACAAAGGCCCGTGATCAACAGGTGCTCCGCCCGGCTCCGGGTCCGCCGACGGGCGCGCCAACGTGAAAAATCACTCGCGAGGTTTTTTTTTCTTTTCTTTTTTTCTTCGCGGTCGGTGCCGCTCAGAGAAAAGTCGGGTTCATTGTCGTAAGGACCCAGGTTTTTTGTTAAAGGCCACGATAGACGAACCAATTTCCATCCAAGTGTGGGGAGTCATCATTCCTAAAATCGTACTTTGCGCTACTTACAAATGAAAACTCAGCACACATCGTCGTTTCCCGGACGAAGGAAAGTAACTCCATTCCAAGGTTTCAAAGTTGACTCAAACAATTCAATTTTTTACAAGAGTGTACGTGTGCAATTTTTGGCCTAATTGTGTCTTTTTGTTACACGAGATAAAATGAAAAATCAGTGGAATTTCCAGCTGGAGATGCCGGAGATTCTCCAGGTAAAAATCCATTTGCGAGGAGAAATTTGACAACATTGCAATGTAGTTACGTTTTCTCATGAGGGAAATGACGATGAGTCGAAGTTATTTTCTTCTTTTTTCTACTCTTTGGTACCTCACGAGATCAGAAGAAAATTCAGGGTGATTTTTAGTTAGAAATACCCAAGATTTTCCAGGTGAATGAAATTTGTATGAAAAGATTTTTAAGGACAATTGTGGTTTTTGAGAGCAACAGTGATCGTGCAAGGCGAAAATGGTAGTTGAGGTGTGAGGTCGCTGACTTTTTGCACTGTCAGGTAAAATATTTCCACATCCTTACTTTTTTCATGATCCATCAAAAACTTGTCATCCTGATCATAATCAAACAGACGTCTTTCGATGTACACTTTTTAGCATAAAAAAGCTCGGCTATAAAAAATCAACCACCCTATCTTGTAATAATGCTTTAGGAAAATAAATTTAAGACGAGGAAATTTTCGGACAGCTTCAACCAACTATTCCTCTGTAAAAAAAAATAAATGGGCGGTGGAAATTCTTAAACGTCTCATGGCACTTATGATACTTTGGCCGGTAGGTGAGGACTACCTTCAATGAAAAAATAATCAAAAAATCAAAGCTCGATCGAGAAATCTCCTGAAGTTTCCCAGACGTCTCACGGTGGAGTAAAATTTCCCGCCTTTTCCAGATTTTGCCTGAGTTTTCAAGAAATTGTCACCCTGATTAAAACGGGACAGAGACGACGTAAACTCGCTAAGCATGACAGAGTGGAGCTTGCAGAAAATCAAGCCGGTGTTTCGTGAAAATACTTTTTCCCTCCAAGACGAGGACGAGCTGAAGGGTTCTGAGGAGATCCTAACACGGGTTTACTATTAACTCCTTCCCCGAGCCCGCCCGGTCCCCGCCTCCGCTGCCAACCTCCGCCGCAAGCCATCCCCGTTTAACTTTACAATGTCTTAAATTTACATCCAGCATCAATTATAAAGGATAGTAAACAGGAGCGGGGCTTTTGGAAGCATGCCGAGGGATCCCTCGCGCTCGAGAGAATTCGCCTTTTATTTTCATCAACCTTTGATAACCTTTGACTCCGAGACGGAGACGGGGAGGTCCGCTGTGTTAATCTTTTCCTTATCTCGGAGCGGGATGATGAAACGTCGAAAACCCACGCCGGGGGAAACTTCTCAGATGGACGGATCCGGAGGAAAAGCAAACAGCTCGTAAGGAGCCTCCGGCGCTTACGTCGTTCTTGGAAGGGGTCGTTTAATTATTAGGGGTAAGATTTTCATTACTATCCACGTGTCGTTGACTTGCTTCTTCTGCAGTCTTTTGAACCCTCGTCGGTCAAGGGTTGAGGGATCGTGGGTTCTACGCTGTTTCATCTGCGACAAAATTATGAAAAAAAGGCTCTGATCCTTATCATCCGTAACCGTCTGTGGGGGAACAAGCCACAGCACAACAACGTGAACTCGACGGATATTACCCAAATCAACCTACAGGGTGCAGGGTGTCTACTAAAAAGGATGCCCAGAAATCAGTACTTTTATATCACTGTTTCAGCTTGTGCATTCCCAAGAAATTCAGTACCTCCTTGATAGAAATATTCAGTACTTCGTCAGTACCTCCATTTGACGAAATTCAAAAATTTGAAGTTCTCGCTCAAATCCCGCCAAGAATGACGCGGACACAACATTTCATTAGTGGCTTAGAGATTAACTGACTGCACATGCACAATCGCGATCTTGCGGACAAATACTACTTAAGAATCAACGCGCATGGGGTTGCAGCATACTTTCCAGGCTTTATTAAAATACCTTCTTGAAAAATTTCCGTGCTTTTTCAGTGCTGCCGGACTGGTCTTAAAAAATCAGTACTATTTCCGGACTTTCCGGAGAGTCTCCTTATTTTTTCATCTTTCCAACTAAATTGATCTGTTCCTTTTAGATACGCGCCCAGATCATGCCCACTTCGACATTGTTTCTTGAGCAACTTTCCAGATCATACCCCATCCTTCCCACTCCACAATTCCGTTCAACGGAAATACGTCCATCTCTGCGGGCCAATTATTGAAACTGACGGACAAAGCTATAGACAAAGACGACAAAAGGTATTTGGAGGGATCCTACTGGTGGAAGCGGGTGGTGGCAATGGACATAGGAGGCAGGTAATAGTCTAACTAACGGCAACCCACCAAAGACCCGACAGTTAGTCCATCATTTCCTCCCTTAATCTTTAAGAACCACTCGCTTCAACCGATAGGATCGCTCCATTCTCCCTATGTCTTCTTTGTCTATCGCTTTGTCTCTCAATTCCAATAATCAGCCAGCAGATCTGAACCCAAAAAGCCCCGCTTTTGACCGACGACCTGGCTACCACGTCGAAGAAGCACCAATCGCTCGGCGAGGCCTTTCTACCCGGAGCCTTGACAAATTCGAGCAGTTACGCCGACGGCAACCCCCCTCCCCCGCCACCCCCTCGGTCTCCGAATTTTGAAGCGCGACGTCTCCATCCCCCCTCCCCCACGATCGCTCGTTTGAAGTGGTGCACTGGGAAATTTCGCCGAAACGGCATTGCGCCGTGCGGCTGTGACCCCGGACTAATGCCCCGCGATAAATAACGCGGCTCGTCTCCGGTAACGTCGCATCTTCACCGGCTCGTGAGCCCTGAACAGCACGGGAAGGCATGGACGAGACGGCTCTCTCGAAACGCGGTTAGGTTCCTGCGTCAAAGGAGCGACGACGAGAGTGAAAGTTGGGGGCACTCCGGGGTGGGGAGTCAATTTAGCCGCCACCAGGGAGGAACTCCCGCCGTGGACAGGGTTGTCATTCATCGATCGGGAGTGAATAGGACTTGATTGGTCACTAAACCTTGTGCCTTTCATTTAATATTTTGAAAGCACCGGGTGAGTAGATCCCGTGGTGACTTATTGCATATTTGTGGAGCCGAAATCTCGGAGAAGCCCGCTTTTCAAAAGTCCTAACACGAAAAGGAATTTTAAACGCGCCGAGATGGCATGGAAATGATGGAGATACTGTGCTATGCTCTTGTCTACAGCGGAGACGCCGTAACTATACTCAAAATTTGTAATTTTTTCCAGCAAGTACTGTTCTATTACAAGAAAATTCAGTTGCCAAATGGCTTCATTTTTCAATTTTTAGTTCCGAATGGTATGGTGGGAATGTATCCAAAAAAATGGAGGATGAATATTTGTTAGGTCTTTTTGTAAAACAACATTTTTTCGGAAAATATTTGAAAAAGAGTTGAATGGAGATACGGTGTTTTTACTTAGGATGGCAGTGTGGCAGTCAGATTGCCATCTCCTCTCAATTTCCTCTAATATTTATTAAAAAAAAGAACGTATTTCAATGTGGAATTGTTGCTTGTTCACTACAGATAACATGAAGGAGATTCGATTCTATGATTGTGAAGATATAGTTTCGATTTTCCTATTGTATTAGAGTTCGAGGATTGGAAAGAGATACGACGAAAGTCATGGAAACCCGTGCTCGCTTCTGATTGGTGCCGGCGGATGACATCATTCGATTTGGCACAAAAGCGGGATGCTCTAAATTTGCGGGAAAGTTGCGCTTTTTGAACTGCGTATTTTTCAGTTTCTGAGTTACTTTTTCGCGTTTTAATGTGCGCATCAAACTCTACGAGTCATTTACCTTTGGAAAAATGTATTTGCGAGTCAAAAAACGTTCATGATTTAGTGATTAAATGACTTCGGTCAATAGTCATTGACTGCAGTCTTTTCGACCCGAGGTTTGCTGCAATTTGATGGATCAATGTACTTTAATCTTACTTTCGGGTTGATTTTTGAAATTCATGGAAAAGCGATTGACAAAGAACAAAGGGGGAAATGGAGCTATTGGCTGAAAAGGATGGTTCTGTTCTATAGGGTGTCTCACGAAAAACGAGCCACCTTGAATATCTGCCGAACGCATCGGAATTTCGAAAAACGGTAAAAGACGTGTTCATTCATATCGAGGGGGACACCTTTTGGCGTATTTGACATTTTCCCAAACCGCGGGAGGGGCGCGGGGCGGGGGGTGCCCCACCCGCAAGTCGAACTTTTCAAAAGGCACCCCTACTTTTTTATTTCAGAAATCAATTCTACGCAAAAAAACAAGCCACCCTGTCCAAACCGAATGTCATTCGGACAATTTTTCAGTGATTGACAGAGGTTGAAACATTTTTTTCATGCTCTTTTCAAAAATTTCCCACGCCCAATGGAATTGCTGTATCAAACCAAACTCTCCGCCAAAAAAATTCTTAAACATCGCACTTTCGATAAAAAAATAAAAAAAATCTGCTGCACTCGAAATCTGGAGCACGCGGAGCCCTTCTTTGTGACGTTAAAATTCGTTTTCCCGAACATTTCCGAGGGGCGCTCATCGGGAGGGAGTAGTAAGTCTTAGACAAGAATTATTATTATTTTTTCTGAAGCATAAGAAACCGTGTCCATGAAGGAGCAGTAAAGAAGAAAAACAAATGGATTAGCTTTTTTTTTGGGGGGGGGGGGGGGGTGTCAACGACTTGAGCCGGACCTTGATACGTCTGAGGACGCTATTTTCCGCCGTGTGTTGTTTTTCTACTCAACTGCTTCTTCATGGACACGGTTTCTTATGCTTCAGAAAAAATAATAATAATTCTTGTCTAAGACTTACTACTCCCTCCCGATGAGCGCCCCTCGGAAATGTTCGGTAAAACGAATTTTAACGTCACAAAGAAGGGCTCCGCGTGCTCCAGATTTCGAGTGCAGCAGATTTTTTTTTATCGAAAGTGCGATGTTTAAGAATTTTTTTGGCGGAGAGTTTGGTTTGATACAGCAATTCCATTGGGCGTGGGAAATTTTTGAAAAGAGCATGAAAAAAATGTTTCAACCTCTGTCTATCACTGAAAAATTGTCCGAATTACATTCGGTTTGGACAGGGTGGCTTGTTTTTTTGCGTAGAATTGATTTCTGAAATAAAAAAGTAGGGGTGCCATTTGAAAAGTTCGACTTACGGGTGGGGCACCCCCCGCCCCGCGCCCCTCCCGCGGTTTGGGAAAATGTCAAATACGCCAAAAGGTGTCCCCCTCGATATGAATGAACACGTCTTTTACCGTTTTTCGAAATTCCGACGCGTTCGGCAGATATTCAAGGTGGCTCGTTTTTCGTGAGACACCCTGTATATCATCAGGACGGAGACGGAAGCGCTGTTAGGTTCGGACCGATGATACAACTAAATTAACTCCAGGGTAAAGCGTGAAGTATCACACAGAGTGAAGGCGGACTGAGTCGAGTTCACGCGCGCCAGTTTTACCACTTTGGTAATGATGAATATTATGAGTTATACTGCAGCGCTAAGGAAAACCGCCGTATGAACATTGAAATGTTGACAACTTTCCCCTGATAAAGAATTTAATTTGGAAGTTCCGCGTATTCATTATTCATCGAGATTTTCACATGTTTTACGTAAAATTGCGGACAGAATTGTCTGAAAAGTTGGAAGAAAAATATTGGGAACCATCCCAATAAATTCTTATTTCATCGAAAAAAAAAAATTGAAACACTCGAAGGTGCGGACAGCGTTCTTCCTTAGCACGGCAGCATAGAATAAGGGAGGGAATGGTGGTCTACAGCCATAAGGTATATTGTGGGTTGTCATTAGTTAGTAAATAAATAACTTTGTCCATTGAAGGCACCTTCTTCGAATGATAGGATCTACGCAGTTTGTGTCACAATCTTTGTCTATCAATTTCAATAATCAGCCAACTAAATAGGAGTGGTCCAAGCTACGACCCCCTCTTGCCGGGAAAGTCGATGTTTGCTCAAAATTTTGGCGATGCTCATGGATCGAAAAACGATCTCCATAATGGAGATGTTGCATGTGTGAGAAATTTGCCATTTGACTGTTGATTCTGACATAAAAGTTCGCGAGCAACACGATGAAGCCACTGGTTTTCTCTAAAATCAACTCCCAAGCTCAAAAACAGCTCTCAACTTGAGGCTAAAATGGAGGGGATATCCCTCGCTATCCTGAGAATCCACCTCTACATCAAAACAAACTCTCCATACAAAGATAGGGAGCAAATACATTGACAGGGCTGCCACTCTATTTGGGGACTCTGAGACTGAAAACACGGCATCATTACTAATGTATTTGCTCCCTATCTTTGCATGGAGAGTTTGTCGTGGTGTAGAGGTGGACTCTCAGGATAGCGTGGGATATCTCCTCCATTTTGGCTCTAACTTGAGAGCTTTTTTGAGCTTGGGAAATGATTTCAGAGAAAACCAGTGGCACCATCGTGTTTCTCGCGAACTTTTACATAAGAATCAAGAGTCAAATCGCAAATTCCTCACACATGCAACATCTCCATTGTCGGCACTGAATTCGTCAATTGCCTCAAATCTATTGAAATTTCGAGCGGAATTTCAAGTCGGTCTCCTGTGGTGTGGTGGTTATAGCGCTTGCATTATGAACTAGAGGTCCCGGGTTCGTTTTTTGGACAGGTGAACCGAGTTTGATGGTCTTAAACAACAATTACCTAAGGCTGACTAGATGACTTGATTGAGTCCGCGGGAGACTATGGAGGGATGGGACTTTAGGGGTGGCAAGTGTGAGATTACCCCCCAGGGATATTTAACATGTAAAAAAGGGGGATTTCAGGGGATCTTGGGTCTTTTACGGTAAAAAAAAAGAACTTGGCTACTAAGCGGCTGCTTTCTAGAAAACTAAGCCTCAAAGCTATGTAAAAATATTTTGGATCCCATTTAAGACGCTTTCCAGGAGCGTAGCCCCTTAGTTGGTTTTAATTTTCGATAAATCCCTGAAATTTCGTGAAAAATTGCAAGCCTGCCTCCGATGGGGCAATACGAATGGATCCTCCCGCCACAGCTGCGGCAGGTGAGCCCTCGTCACCACGTTCGGAGCACAAATCAGCCGGTTCTCCGAGGCCCGAATTTCCATCGGATAACCGTCACGTGGCGTCCCGCGAGGGGCGGGGGAGGGGGAGGGTAGCCCCTGGCGGGAGCCCTAAACAATTCAATTTTTCCCGCGCTCCGTAGCTACTGGCTCCGTGGGGGGGGGGGGGGGGGAGGGGCAAAAAGGAGAGCGACTATGTCTGCTGAGTTATGCGAGTCCTTATCTCATGTGCGCGGGGCGGAAAATGACAAATTTCCTTGAAAGGGGATCCATAACTCAGGAGATTAAAATAGCGGCTCCGGTGACTGCGGCGCTCTCGTGTTTGCCTTGAGGTTATGAGTCGCGAGGGACGTCGTCGCAGCGTCGACCCGTCACCTTCCCGGAGTCCCCGGTGCCCCGCGCCGGTCGTCCCGGTTCCCGCTACCGTACCGCTTCCCGCCTGCCTTCCGCACTCCCGTCCGATTCCATTTATTCCGTTTTTCGCGCCGGATCGGCTTTGGAATCTCATACCTTCGGACCGATTTTTGAAATTTATACACGAACCTATGACGCGCACGCCATATCATACAAGCAAGTTTCCGCGATACCACTATTCGAGCTCTGGTGCGTTGCGGAGTATCATCCTTATTTGAAGGCGTTTTGAGAACCGGAAGAAAGGAATATTCCAATAATTACACGGCAGAAGAGATAGACAGCTCGTCAAGGCTGATTAGTGAGATTGATAATCAAAGAAGACAGAAGGGATACTTTTGGTGGAAACGGGTGGTTGGTATGGACAAAGGAGATAGGTAAAGATAATAGACTAACTAACGAGAACCTACAAGAGACCCTACGGTTAGTCCATCATTTACCTGCTAGGTCTGTAAGAAACACCAGTTATAGCCGATGGGATCGCTTTATACTACCTATGTTTTCTATCTTTTTGTCTCCGAGTGAACGCTCCCCAAAAAGTGACGATTCCCCATACTTTTATTTACTTTTTCATTACTTTTAACAGTCAACAGCCGCATGACCCCCAGACTTACGCTTCAATTTGAAGGTCTGCAGGGGACAGTTGAGGAACAATGACGAAATAAAGAGAATTAAGAAATCCTATTGGTGGAGAGGCGAGTTGTTGCGATGAACGAGGGAGGTAAGTAATGGACTAACTAACGGCAAGCCACGAGAGACTCCACACCCGAAAAAAACACATTGGATCTGGAGTCCAGATTCTTAAAAACATCGACCAGAAAAAATACTCTTGATTCAATCAGATCTAAGCTTAAATCAAGAACCAAGCCTCTTAATTTGAGTGGATTCCCTTTCGATTTAAGCTTAAATCTGATTGAATCAAGAGTCTTTTTTCTTGTCAATGTTTTCAAGAGTCCCCAGATAAGACATAATATTTTTACAATATTGGGCAAATATTGTCAGTACTGTCGCAATATTTACACAATACTGACAATATTTTGATAATATTATAATCAAAATTATTTTTTTAGAAAATATTTAAAGAATCATCATTTAGTATTTTTAAAAATAATATGTTTACCCAAAACATCATAAAAATATTTTCAAAATATTTGTATTTCAATACTGTAAAAATTTATATCGTGAGAGTATTTTTAAAATATCAGTACATATAATATTTATATTCAAAATATTTATTATATATTTTAAAAACATTTTAAAAGACAGTAATGCATTGGTAAGTATTTTCAAAATATTTTGAAAATATTTTAAACAATAATACTGCTATTCAAAATATTTTTAAAATATTTTCAATATCCTAATCGGTATAAGTCATCATACTAAATGCCTGCCCATAACGAAAAGTATTAAACATAATAAGGCTTAGATTTAAGACGTAGCTCAAATGTGTTCTTTCTGAACAATTATCCATTATTTTCAACCTTATTATTCATAAAGGTTATTGCAGTTGTTGTCAAATTTAATATAATATAATATAATATATATTTTTTTGCCTCCCAAGAAATTGTTGAATTTCCACCTCCTTGAGGTCATTTTCAATGTATTTGCGCGTGATCTCAGTTTATTTCTTTTTTTGTTTCGTTTGTAGTTCATGTACTGTTGTGAATATTATCATTGAATGAGAATGTTATCATTCATTCACATCTGGTTGTTTATTTTTTATTTTTCAAATTTCAAATGAAACATTTAAATTCAACTGAAGAAGAAATTCTTGATCTCGTGTGCTTATTGGTCTCCTGTAGAACTTGCACTTAGTAGCTGTGCAGCTGTGAGATTATGGCAATCGCACCTGCATAGTCTTTATGAGGAAGACATCAAACTGCAATCAAATGCAAAATGCATCTCAGAATGTCGATGAAAAATTTAAAGAGAAAAAAATAAATAAAATAATAGAATGGTGGAAATAATAGAATAACATAGACAAAAGAAGAGAAATAAAATGAAGTAAATCAAATTAATGATAAAATGAAGTCAAAGACTAAACTGAAGTAAAACATTAGAGGGAGCAAGGAGATGAAGTAAAAAAACTGAGATGAAGAAAAAAATAAAGTATAAGGGAAAAAACTAAATGAGGTTAAAGAATAGAATGAATTTAAAGAATTAACTGAAGTCAAAAAAATTATGATGAAGTATTAAAATAAATTACAGTAAAACAAAACAAAGTAAAGGAATAAGAAGTAAATAATTAAAGAAAAAAAATGAAGTGCTTGAAAAAAAAAAAAAAAATAGAGTGAAGAAAAAAATAGAGTCAGCAAGGAAATAAAACAAAGTAAAACGATAAAATAAATTTAAAAAATATAGTAAAGTAAAAAGTAAAATAAATACACGGACAAATCCAGGCAGATGGAAAATATCCTAGTTGCCCGTCCAACTCGACGTTAAATACCGGTTTTAAGTCACTAAGATACATCGTCTGGTGAAGCTCAATCGGTAGGGTCGTCGGTTAGTGTTAGGTAGGTCCCGGGTTCAATCCCCAAGGTGGATGAAAAATTTCTAATCTGCAAAATCGATTCAATAACATCCCAGTGGTTTCATTATTTTTATTTTCCATGGTTTCTAAAATTATTTCCACAATTAACCCTTTTCCACCATCCCCTAGCTGCGAACCCCTAAATTGATTCAATATTGGTGTAGTATTGTCTCAATATTGATATCCAAATACTTTCCCTATGAAGTACTGGCACAGTATTCTCAGCCAAAGTATTGGCACAGTATTTATGCCAAAAGGAAAGATGGTGTACGATTTTAACATTGGCTCAATATTTAACCAATATTGGCCCAATGTTTGCATAAATACCAAAACAATATTGTTTAAATATTGGCTAAATATTCCTGTCTTATCTGGGTCTGGACTCTAGATCCAATGTGTTTTGTTTTCCAGTGCATAGCTGGAGTTAAAAGAAAGACCATGGAAATCAATGCTTTCCCCCATTAGCGTACATGGACACAAGGAAACTATTCGACCACACGTGCGTGGCACAGTATCGCTCGAAATTGAAGGCGAGCTTACCGAGCTTAACTCACTGGGCAATTCCTAGAACGCTTAGAATCGCTGAATTTAGGACCGTACTTAACGTCGCTCATTAAATAATTTATTTCTCATGGGAAGTGATTGTATCGTTTAAATTGTGAATACGGAATTTTTAAGAAGACCTGCAACATTCCTTCAAAAAGAGGACAGTCTTTTTACGAGCCCGAAGTAAAATCCAAGAGTAAAGCTTTCGGAATATATCCTTTGAAAGGAGTAGAACGCTATCTTTCAATGTTTTTTTTTTTTTAAAAAAAAGGTCATTTTAAGTTAGCAACATCCACATCCTATCCATAGGATAAAGTTCAGTTCGGTTGGGTTTGTCGTGTATTTTTTGGCAGTACAATTTTTTTGGAAATATTGCAAGAATTTTGTGCAAAATTACACTTAGAAGTTCATCCCATGTTTTCAAAAATAAATTTAATTGTCGTAAATCACTTCCTTAGACTACTCTTATCCACAAAGTAGATCACATAAGGTCTCTCTCAAGAAAGAGGCTGATTAAGGTATGGCTATGATTACGACCCGAAGTGTTGGGCGCTCGAGGCCCCTTCCGGAACGAATGTCTCAATTGAGTCGGGCAGTTGCATGTAGGCCGAAAAACTTACGAGCCTCGTGGAAGCGATGGTTCGGCTTATCTTGTATCTCTCCAGATTTACGCGTTTTTGACGTAGCATCAGCTAGACCGGGCACGCAAGTTCCGGCTTCCGGGTGGCTCGTGTTTCCAGGACCATAACTCCCACCCGACATCTTGATCAGCTCAAGATTTGTGCGTCTTCATTTGTAAGCCGCGCATGTCCTACATGCAAAAAACTCACAACTCACTGGAATGGGACTAAATTTGTTTCTTGCGTTGTTACTGCTTTGTTGCCCGATGATATCAGAGGCGTTCCTCGGAGGAACAAGTCAATGGGAGAGGTCCGACATGTTGCGGAATGTATGAAAACGTGTATCTTCGTAAATCTGAATTTTGTAGAAATTTAAAAGTCGTTCCATTGGTTTTCGCCTATTCACATCAGGAATCGCCCCTTAAAATTCATATTGTGACAAAATGAACATTTTAATTTGCAATTTTGGTCAAATATTGCATGTCCGACCTCTTTTAAGACCTAGCTTCATTGTGCGCTCCTTTAAATGGACTGCATTTTGCAAATTTAGAACTATAAAATCTGGCCCGGTTTAAAAACAACGTATGTGCCATTCGTTTCCCTATGCATATAAGTGTTTTTTTCAGAAAAGCCAGAATTTATAGTTCCAGATTGCAAAATTCAGTCCAAATGATCATGTCAATAAAGGGAAAAATTCCACAAAAAGCGGTCCTTCTACACACCGTAAGAAGGATTAACCAACATTTCGTGTTACTATGGGAAATAGAACGCAAAACCTATATGTAAACGTGAGGTTTGTTTTATTTTGGTTACATTGGCCAAATCTTTCGCTTACGTTACATATGTCAAATATTTTTGGCGCCATCTTTAAAAATGAAACCGCCAAGATCGAATTTAAATCGCATCGGGGATGGTCTAATGCCAGCCACTCGCGCTGTGCAGGGTTGCTGTGGATTTAATAAAATACTTGATCAACCAACCAAGTCAATTCGGTTTATGTGACCGAAAAAAAGTTACTCAAACTATCCGAAAGTGACTATAATCACGGACATTTTCATTTGAGCAGTTTTTCATTGCTAGTCCAGTACCACATGTGCATCCGTGTGCAGTTTCGTGGGTAAAATTGTTGTGATATGTCATTCTCTTCTTTAGGATGTCTAGAATCAGAATTTCGATGGTGTCAAGTTCAAAAATTGAACCGACGCCCAGAATTCAAGATGGCGTCCAAGATGGCCGCCGCCATGGTGAAAGTTTTAAATTTTGCGGATAGCGTCGAGTCAGATGTCGATTCCTATGTAAAATGACACGAGGAATCCGAATATCACATTTAAAAACACCCCCGACCCAAAGGAGGGCTCCAAATCCAAGATGGCGGCCAAAAATACCACTCAGGGGTACTAATTTGCCTATACGGGTCCAAGTGCATAGTGATGTATCAATTATTAGGTTTTCGGGGTCGTAGAGTCCGAAAATGAGGTCCATTTTTCGCTGCGGCCCTCCAGAGACCCTAAAATCAAATATGGCGCCCAAAATGGCCACCGGTTTTACGGCTGAAACACCAATTTAGCGCAGCTATGATAAGCAATACGTTCAAAATTTAGTTTTGTGGGGCAAGGAGTTCGAATAGGAGATCAAATGTTTATTCCTACAAAAAATTAAGCCTCCGAATCGAAAATGGCTACCGACATGGTTGCCAGTTAGAGGCGCAGGCCGGTAAATGACTATTGATATTAAGGGGATTTGCCAAAGGAGCTAGGGGTTTCGATAAGGGCCGTTTTTCGGCCCATACCCTGAAATTCTTCAATTTTACGATTTTTTTGCTTCTTGGGAGTCTAAATTTTACGGAATGTGTCATGCTTTTGTCATTTTCGGCCTATTTAGGGGTCTAATGCTGGCCTAAACATGAGTCTGAAGGCTAATTTTTGCGGAATATTCGGGTTTCTTGGCATTCGACGCGCTGCGCCCGCTGTTTCATAACGATCAAATATCATCGGAGGAGCAAATTTTCCTTCAAGTATGTTCTTTAAGGGTGTAAGATATAGTCACTCTGGCCAACTTTCGTCGATGGCAACCCTTGTGCTCAGTATTCGAAACTCACAGGCGCCAACGCGCCAAATGCGCCTAAAACATAGGTCATTGCTTCTAAAAAAGAAGGCTCTGCGCCAACGTGGCCCTTAAAAATTGCCCCTTTAAAATCTGAATATTCATATTAGGTGATCATTCGAAATTTTCAGCATTACAATTAGTGAGAGCTTTTTCTATTCTTCACGATTTCATCCTTAGTGCTTTTGTCTTCACCAAGTCACAGCTACCTACTAGTTCTGTTACAAAAACATCTAAATTTGCGTCTAATTTTTCACTAAATATGCCGTAATATATAGGCAAAAAGTCAATCTGGCCCCTAAAAAATCTTCAATGGCGCCTAAAATTCAGGCTTGATGCGCCCCATGGCTCCTAAAACTCAAAGGTGAGTTTGGAACACTGCTTGCGCTCATAGTGAAAACGAAATTTTTAGACTTTACTTGTTTTTCATCATTATTTAGATGGCGTCTGATTAGATCACAAATCTTAGAAATGTGTAATCTTATTAGGCGCAGTTCGAGGCTTTCATAGCGCAAATTTATCATAAAATGCAGAAAAATTACGCTTTCGTACCTTTAACACAACATACTTTCGAATTGTTGCATTTAACAAATCTGAAATTTGTTTGAAATTTTAACTCTGTTTGGACGCATTTCGAGGCTACCGTAACACAGAGCTTCATGAATTTCCGCAGAAAAACTTTTTTTTTACCTTAACACGAAATACTTTCGAATTGTTGCAATCAACAAATCTGGAAATTGTTTGAAATTTAAACTGTATTTAGACGCATTTTTTGACGAAAATTTTATAAAATACTAATCAAATGAACACTGTGGTTTCATTTAAGACTCTACATCAAAAGAGATAAATATCTTCGAAGGCCTCAAACTTTTTCTTTTCTCGTCTTTCCTCATCATCTTCTGTCTCCTCTTTCCTTCACTCTTTCCCCCTTTTTTTTTGCTTTCGGCGGGGAGGGGGGGGTGGGGGGCTTGAGCCCCGTACCTGAAAGTGACATAGAACCCTGTGGGCATATCCGGGTGGTATTACCAACGGCAGGTGGACGGTAGAGTCGTGGGCTGCCCAGCGCATATTGCATCTGTCATCTAGTACCTCGCTCATTACAGATATGAGGCTGAACTAGAAAAACTAAGCGTTTGCTAGATGAATACGCGTCATTTCTCCAAAATTCTACAATGGTAGCCCCAAATGAGTTGTCTGATGGGAGGAACCTGATGAAGAGGCAACAGATGAGGAAGCGGTAAGGAGGCTAGGCAGGAGTGAACCAGGAAAACCAGAGTTTCCAATTATTTTTGGGAAGTAGAATTCTGATCGATCGCAGGCAATAAAAGTGACGGAGGGCAGGGCTTGTCAGGGTGGGTAAAAAATCAGCATTGAGAACTCGTGATTCTGACACATGGCTTACTTTTTATTCGGATCCCAGATCACGGTCAATGTTTCAAAGTTGCATCTTCGTGCGTAAATATCACGTCAAAAATTCGTAAGATATTGGGTCGCCTACAAGCCCAAGATCATAAAAAAAACTTTACCTGCAAAAAATATGATCTATTTGCATCCCTGAATACAGTAATTTGAGTCCTACGTATTTATTTAATGCGCATAATGCGAAATAATGGCTCAAATCTTGGGCCAACTCGGAATAATTTTCTCGATTTTTACCGATGATATGTGGCAATGCCGCGCCGCGATGGGAGTCTCTTTAGATAAGTACATGTAATGAACAAAATAATAATAGATAAATGCATGTGCATATTCACTAGTCATGTGATCGTTACGTATGAAAAATCAAGGGTTTTGAACTTTGCTGAATGAGCTCGACGAAG
The DNA here is from genome assembly GCF_918797505.1 of Bemisia tabaci. Lineage (NCBI taxonomy): Eukaryota > Metazoa > Arthropoda > Insecta > Hemiptera > Aleyrodidae > Bemisia > Bemisia tabaci. The sequence continues at coordinate 4,471,442 of NC_092795.1, read as the reverse complement.
AACAGCCTCCAAATACTGAAATAATCACAAATAGTTTTCTGTGATTTTAGGCAACAAAATATGGCAACACCGGCTTTTTCTTTGGAGGAGGGGGGGGGCTTTTAATTCCATAAAGTTTTTTGGAGGGCTACGTACAATTTCCGCCAAGGAATCTATTTCTGGTTCAAGATGAGTAGCCCTTTTTTATGCCATTTTAATAATAATGATGAAAAACAAGAAAATTCTAAAAAGTTCGTTTTAACTATGAGCGCAAGGGTTGCCATCGACGAAAGTTGGCCAGAGTGACTATATCTTACACCCTTAAAGAACATACTTGAAGGAAAATTTGCTCCTCCGATGATATTTGATCGTTATGAAACAGCGGGCGCAGCGCGTCGAATGCCAAGAAACCCGAATATTCCGCAAAAATTAGCCTTCAGACTCATGTTTAGGCCAGCATTAGACCCCTAAATAGGCCGAAAATGACAAAAGCATGACACATTCCGTAAAATTTAGACTCCCAAGAAGCAAAAAAATCGTAAAATTGAAGAATTTCAGGGTATGGGCCGAAAAACGGCCCTTATCGAAACCCCTAGCTCCTTTGGCAAATCCCCTTAATATCAATAGTCATTTACCGGCCTGCGCCTCTAACTGGCAACCATGTCGGTAGCCATTTTCGATTCGGAGGCTTAATTTTTGTAGGAATAAACATTTGATCTCCTATTCGAACTCCTTGCCCCACAAAACTAAATTTTGAACGTATTGCTTATCATAGCTGCGCTAAATTGGTGTTTCAGCCGTAAAACCGGTGGCCATTTTGGGCGCCATATTTGATTTTAGGGTCTCTGGAGGGCCGCAGCGAAAAATGGACCTCATTTTCGGACTCTACGACCCCGAAAACCTAATAATTGATACATCACTATGCACTTGGACCCGTATAGGCAAATTAGTACCCCTGAGTGGTATTTTTGGCCGCCATCTTGGATTTGGAGCCCTCCTTTGGGTCGGGGGTGTTTTTAAATGTGATATTCGGATTCCTCGTGTCATTTTACATAGGAATCGACATCTGACTCGACGCTATCCGCAAAATTTAAAACTTTCACCATGGCGGCGGCCATCTTGGACGCCATCTTGAATTCTGGGCGTCGGTTCAATTTTTGAACTTGACACCATCGAAATTCTGATTCTAGACATCCTAAAGAAGAGAATGACATATCACAACAATTTTACCCACGAAGCTGCACACGGGACCTCTTATTTGTACATGTGGTACTGGACTATGCGCTGAAGAAAATATTCATTGCACCAACAAAACAATTAAATCCATCCAGTTGGTAGAAACCAACAGCTTTAACCCTTGGCTGAAAACTATTCACATTGCTCTCACGCATTTTGTCAGCCTGCGATTCCCAACCTTTTCTAAATAGTTGGCTACGAGCTGATTATTAAAATTGATAGACGAAAGGCGAGGAGAGCAATCTTACTGGTTGAAACGGGTAGTTGTAACTGACTAAAGGGTGAAATGATGACCTAACCAAAGGACCTCCCTCAGGTAAGCGTTAGTTAGTTAGTCCATTACACACCCCGTTTGTTAATTGAGACCACCCGCTTCCACCAGTAGGATCGCTCCATTTTCTCAATCACTTGGTTCATCAATTTCAATAACCTCAATAACTAGCCCGATGATTCCTTCATTCAACTTATCCCAACTCCAAAGTGCAGCACACATGGTTCTTAAAGCCCTACCGAGTTATTCAAGGTATCAATGACCCTTTTAACCCCCATAGACTTCTCGAACTTATCTACAGTTGGCTGACGACTCTTCCAGCAACTAGAGAAGACACCATAAAATCACGAAGAGGGAGAGGAGTGGGGAGGGGGTGGGTTATAGACAATACCTTGCGTGGGTCGAGAGCAATGACGTCACTAACCCAGGAAGCTTTCCCCCGTTCGGGAACATCTCCATACGAGCGCGGGTATCTGGTGGCCGTTAGTGCGCCCGCCGACAAGCGGGTGAGGAGGCGTGAGCAAGTGCCAAGATGAAGACATCCTCCGAGCACGAAGGGGCGAAAGGGGCGCACGGGGGCGCAAGGGGCCGCTCGGGAAGTGCTAACCAAGTGTTGCTATCTGGACACCATCTCGCCGCTACCGCCCAGCGCCTCCGCCGCCGCCGCCCGCCGCCCGGTTTTAAGCGTCAGTATAAAATATAGCGCCCCCACCCATGGCCCACACCTACCGATTTGTACTCTCCGCGCCGCCGCCCCTCCCGCTCCGCCGGGCCCGCGACGAAAGATTTACTACCCGTTTATATCCCTCCTCCTCATAATATTTATTCCTTGCTTTTTTTCCCCCCGCGCCGACCCCTTATTTGTTATAACTTAAAATCCCATTCTGGAGGGAACTTTGCACCCGGGAGCTGTCGCGCAGTTGTCGGCCCGCTCTCCGCCTTCAATTCCTCTCCACTTGAGCTCGGCTTCGGCGGGGGTTTTTTATGTGTCGAGGGTGCTGCGGGCTGATTATTGAAATTGATGGACGCGGAGAACGAGGGGAAAATGGAGCGATACTATTGGTTGAAACGAGTGGTTGTTGGAGTGCTGCGGGCTGATTATTGAAATTGATGGACACGGAGAACGAGGGAAAATGGAGCGATACTATTGGTTGAAACGAGTGGTTGTTGGAGTGCTGCGGGCTGATTATTGAAATTGATGGACACGGAGAACGAGGGAAAATGGAGCGATACTATTGGTTGAAACGAGTGGTTGTTGGAGTGCTGCGGGCTGATTATTGAAATTGATGGACACGGAGAACGAGGGGAAAATGGAGCTATACTATTGGTTGAAACGAATGAGTGCTGCGGGCTGATTATTGAAACTGACAGACATGGAGAATGGAGGGAAAATAGAACAATACTATTGGTTGAATCGAGTGGTTGTTATAGACTAGAGGCAAATGTTTGTGAGTGGATTTGGTCGACTTTTTCAATCAGATCGGCATGATTATAGAACAAAGTAAAAAAAAGCTCTGATGCTGTCAGGAACTAAAGTCAGCTGCTTGATGAATTTTGGCCAACGTTTGCATCCATTCACTTTTCAACCTACCTCGACAGGTGGGTCTAGATTTTGGATGTGGTCGTCATTGCTGCCAGCATGAAAACCAAATGTTGTAGGTGCAACGTCGCTCGGAGGTTTGAAATTTCCTTTTGTTGTAACGGAGGTTGGCAGTAAGTTAAAAACTTCGACCAAATCCACCTGCGAAAATCTGCCTTGAGGCAAGAGGGAAAATGATGGCCTTTAAATGGACGTATTTATACGAAAGGGAACTAAGCGCCAAATTTCCAAATTTCAGTTTTTAACGGATCTGGATTCTCCATGTAATAGGCTGCTCTCACACGTAAATATGCCCCCAAAATACTAATTTCATCCCCTGGAATCAGCCCCTGAAAAATCGCAAAACAGGGAATCAGCGATTACGAATAAAATCAAAAGGAACTATATGTAATTCCCTTTGATTTAATGCGCTAACCCGGATTCCGAATTAAATCAAAAGGCGCTATCTCCACTTGATTGACGCGCGCGCGGCGAAGCTTGGTGGAAACTTGGTGAAATTCAGTACCGGGGGGTATTTTTGAACGGGAAACTCGAATTTCGGGTCAAATTTTGAAAATTCAGAAATCCAAGATGGCGGACATGGCCTAAAATGCTATCTCGGCCCCTATCCAGCCGATCTTGGTGAAACTTGGTATTAGCGGGTATTTTCGCATGGGAAACTCGAATTTCGGGTCAAATTTTGAAAATTCAGAAATCCAAGATGGCGGACATGGCCTAAAATGCTATCTCAGCCCCTGTCCAGCTGATCTTGGTGAAACTTGGTATCAGGGGGTATTTTCGGACGGGAAACTCGAATTTCGGGTCAAATTTTAAAATTTCATAAATTCAAGATGGCGGATGTGGCCTAAAATGTTATCTCCTATTTAAACGCGCATCGCCAAAAAATCCCAGATGTCGTCCCCTGAGTGACGGTCACATATCGACCGTGCGTTCCCTCTGGCTCGATCGATGTCAGTGTGCACTGACATGGACAAGGGGCTTTTAACGAGCGAACAAATTAACGAACCAATCGGAATCACTTAATTTTCATTAAAATCACTGTTAGGTACTTTATTGGAATCGGAACAGTATTTAGAAATTCATGAGTATTAAGAGCGCGCTGGAAGGATTACGTGGTCAAAAGCGTGACCGTCACCTAGGGGTTCGTCAGGCCCCATCTTGACTTCCTCGGAGACGCGAGTTTAAATGGGAGCTCAGAATACGCAACTTCGAACTTGTTTTCCGTGGGTTAATAATGTTTCAAAAAATCGGAGAAAATTCCAGCGAACTGTGCGTACTCAATCCTCCAAAAAAATGCAAAAATTAAAAATTACTGAATAACCTCATTGTTAAAATTTTAAACTCCGATATGGCGGATGTGGCCTTCAACAATAGCTCAATGCCTGAATCGTTTGTGTGAAGTTCGGTATTAGGGGCTCAAAATGACAACAGAAACTGTTTTATTTAGGTACGAAAATTTTAACATAGGTAATCAGTACATGAAGGGAATTCACGATCCGACGCTGCTAGGTAAACGACGCACCTCGACGAGGCGGTGTATTGTGAACGTACACGGAGAAAAAAACTTCGTGCGTGGGACCCGAAGTTTAGGTCATATGGATCTGTGAAGTTTTCGGATTGAGCATCTGAACACTTTCGGTCCAGCTGCTGAGGTTTTGATCACACATCTGAAACTTCAGTTCTTACATCTAAAGTACTTCGGTTTTCACATCCGAAAATTTCGGTTCTCACATCCGAAAAACTTCGGTTCTCACACCTGAAGACTTCAGACGTAAGAACTGAAGTTTCAGATGTGTGATCCGAACCTCGACAGCTAGACCTAAAGTGTTCAGATGCTCAATCCGAAAACTTCAGAGGTCCATATGACCCAAACTTCGGGTCCCACGCACGAGTTTTTTTCTCCGTGTAGAGTGCCATATATTTAAAGTTTACAAACGTGGAAATTTCCACATCTCATCCACATTGGCAAGATGCAGCGGGAAAGCAGATTGAGGTTAGGTAGGTACATTTGGGCTCCCACCACCTCCGGCCTTCACAACCCGGCCCGTGCGCTTTACGCAGGTTCATTGGCGGCCATTCTAGAAGTGTAGTGCGTTTGTTTAAGAAATAGATATCATTTTAAGCCACATCCGCCATCTTGGATTTCTGAATTTTCAAAATTTGACCCGAAATTCGAGTTTCCCGTCCGAAAATACTCCCCGATGCCAAGTTTCACCAAGATCGGCTGAACAGGAGCCGAGATAGCATTTTAGGCCATGTCCGCCATCTTGGATTTCTGAATTTTCAAAATTTGACCCGAAATTCGAGTTTCCCGTCCGAAAATACCCCCTGATACCAAGTTTCACCAAGATCGGCTGGATAGGGGCCGAGATAGCATTTTAGGCCATGTCCGCCATCTTGGATTTCTGAATTTTCAAAATTTGACCCGAAATTCGAATTTCCCGTCCGAAAATACTCCCCGATGCCAAGTTTCACCAAGATCGGCTGAACAGGAGCCGAGATAGCATTTTAGGCCATGTCCGCCATCTTGGATTTCTGAATTTTCAAAATTTGACCCGAAATTCGAGTTTCCCGTCCGAAAATACCCCCTGATACCAAGTTTCACCTAGATCGGCTGGATAGGGGCCGAGATAGCATTTTAGGCCATGTCCGCCATCTTGGATTTCTGAATTTTCAAAATTTGACCCGAAATTCGAATTTCCCGTCCGAAAATACTCCCCGATGCCAAGTTTCACCAAGATCGGCTGAACAGGAGCCGAGATAGCATTTTAGGCCATGTCCGCCATCTTGGATTTCTGAATTTTCAAAATTTGACCCGAAATTCGAGTTTCCCGTCCGAAAATACCCCCTGATACCAAGTTTCACCTAGATCGGCTGGATAGGGGCCGAGATAGCATTTTAGGCCATGTCCGCCATCTTGGATTTCTGAATTTTCAAAATTTGACCCGAAATTCGAGTTTCCCGTCCAAATACCCCCCGGTACCAAATTTCACCAAGTTTCCACCAAGCTTCGCCGCGCGCGCGTCAATCAAGTGATTCAAGTGGAGATAGCGCCTTTTGATTTAATTCGGAATCCGGGTTAGCGCATTAAATCAAATGGACCTACGTGCAAAATCCCCTATATCTCGCTTAATATGCATTTTTTCCTAATTTTGGCAACGTACGTAATTAGAGGAACTCTTCAGCTTTCAAACAAGCTAAAGTAAACCAAAATCGGTCTATTAGTACGGAAACGCCAATTGTTTTAGTCAAACTTGCTTTACTGAGAAGTTTGGAAATGGCGTTTAGCGCCTTTTCGCATAAATACGTCCAAATGAAGAGTCTCTCGTGGGTTGCCTTAAGTTATTCTATTGCCTACGGAGCTTGAAAGACAGGAAAAGCTTCACTGAAAAATTTTCTTCGGCGGTTCCTGACCTATGGACTGCTACTTTTTAAAAAAAAATTATGTTGACCGAGAGGATGTGCGTGAAGTATTTTTGAAAGTGAAGGAGCTTTATGGCCAAAAATCGCTCTGGTGGGTATTTTACCTAGGTTAAGGGGAACTAAGGTTATTTTGCACGTGAACCGACACAAATGAAAAGAAAAACAAGATTTTAATGACCGAACCGATACCTACGCTTGACGCATTTTTGAAATTGAAGGAGCTTAAAGGACAATGTTTGATTCCACTGAAAGTTTTGTCTCGATGGGCTGCGGTTCATTTTTCCGTAGACAGTCACGAATAAAAAAAAATAATACATAAAATTAAAACATTAAAAACCAACGCTGCTTTGAGAGCGGTCTAAATCAATAAGGGCCCAGAATAGTACATCCTCGGTGTTTAGCAAGACCGGAAACTCTACGCAATGAATGTTAACGAGTTTGATAGTTGGTGAGACATCACAGTCCAATTGCACGTATTTACGTCAAAATAAGCCACCTTCACTGTAACTTGGGCCCTGTTACGCAAGTAACCGTACGGATCTCGGGGCCCTAGTTACGATGAAGATACTCGCTTTCGATTTAAATACGTTCAATTCTAAGGAGATACACAAGCGTGTTACATTTCCCGGCAGATGGGCTCCTTCCCCGCTCCGCTACCATTCTCAGGATAAAACCACGTATCTACTTCGAATTTTCATCGGGAATACGTGTTTACTGCTTAGCAGGGTTCTTTAGGGATATTTCTCTCCTGCGGAGAAGTTCTGCCGTGCTGAGTAGAAACAACATACACGCATCCAAGCGTTGCCACATTTCCTTAGGAAAGTATTCGGTCTCGAGGAAAGGCATGAATACTTTTCCTTGAGATTTTCAGACACTTTAGAGCAAACTACAAACAAAATTCTCTGATAAATCGGAACGTGTAAATTGCCAGATTTTCCCGGAAACTCATGTTTTGTCGAAGGAAATTTGACAACGTTGTGATGTTCATACGCTGTTCTTCCTGAGAACGGCGGAATCGTGGACCGTGTTCGATTTGTGATTCCGGGTCCGGAGCCGAGCATCTGCCTCGAAGGAAAACAGCGTGAAACGAGGAGCTCGGAGGGATAGGGCGCCACACCGAGGGTGAGGGAGGAGGAGGGGGGAGAGCGAGAGGGAGGGGCCCTCTTCAAACTTTCCCACCGGAGTTAATGATTTCACTTAGTTTTCCTGTAATTTATGCGATAAACACCGACCGCCACTCGGTGGGCTCCCGTCGCCCGCCGGTTACGCAGAGACAGGGAAAACCTAACGACTGAAACAATTTCCGAGGAGGAGCTATTTCGGAACGACTACGCGGGAAAATAATATTGCCGATTTAAAAATGTTATGCTTTATTGAAAAAAAAATATTGGTAGAATTTACCATTCCTTCACGCCATATTTTACACAGCGTCAATTCAGAGTTAAATCTGCCAGAAGAAAGGTAAACGTTACTATATTATGGTACAGGTAACCATACCTCGGGCGGAATCGACTTTGAATTCACGCACCGTGAGAAATACAGCGTGAAGGAATGGTAAATTCTACCAATTTTTTTTTTTCAGTGATAAAAGTGTCCGGAATGTTACAATGTAGATTTTCAATAACAAAATGCTAATTCGACCACTCCCATGGTTATGGATATAATCATTATGTGTAAAATTGCATGAAATCACATTTGGCACATTAAAAAAGTCTGAAATTTATTCCCTAGCGCGGAATCTGCGTAGTTCGTAACACGTTTTTTTAAGTCACTCGCGTCTGCGGGCAGTTTTTCTCAATTACCGCTGACCACATTTGCACAGGCAAAGGAGTAAAAAAAAACTAACCTGAGTAAACAAACGATTTCATTAACTTTTATTTTGTATTCCATCCTACAGGATTTCCTGTGTGCAAGGTGTTTAAGAAGGATAGCGGTACCTATCTATAAATTGAATATATCGCTTAGATTAAGAGTAGTCTAAGCAGATCTTCAACATGGTAGAAGTTTTGATGAGTTCTCATGGTATCATCAAAAGGACGATTTGAGCAAACTATCAATAAAATTCAATACTGCAACTTGGATACGGATTCTTCCAAGGGATTACAATGATTTGCAATCGCAAAACGTACAAAATACAAGAGAAAACATTCCATGATTTTGATAATTTTAAGATAGGTGTGGACCTACCTTTGAATTAAGAAAACTCACAATATATTATCTTACATACTTTGGACTTTGTGTGGTAGGTATCAAATCATTGCAATCCTTAGTAAGGATTTGTTCCCAGAGTTTCATTACTGAATTGTATTCGTTCGCACAAATTGAACTTTTCATGATACTATGTTGAGGATCTCATTAGACCCTCCATAATCACAATGTAAAATGTACAGGGCTTCCTCGAGGAAAGACGGTATTTCAGGATCGGGAACGATTATGAATACGGCCTTTATAGTGGTTCCTGAAACAGCTCTTTTCTTAGGAGGCCCGTGGTCCAATATAGTTTACAAAGTGATCAAGGGTGGCTCATTCAGGCCACAGACAATATATTTTAGAGAATCCACTCTTCAGTTGTCCATGTGGTGTAGAAGTTACTTTAAAGGAGCGGCTATAAATACAGCCGGGTGTGTCCAGACAAGTTGATCCGTTGCACCCTTGTGCGATGCTTACCGCGACGTCGTGTCTTTCGAGTTGACTCAACTTTAACGTTGATTACTTGGAATTCCGCGAGCTCCCAACCTTCCCCCGCCCCGCCGCACCCGGCACTAGACTCAAGTCTTAACCACAATATTTTAAGGCTCCAATTTGAGTCTCAAGCTGGGATTGGGGATTCTACCCCGGGCCCCTCGGAGAACGCCGTCCCTGATGCGAGGCTTCGGGAAATTAACACTTTTTGACAGCTCAGCCAAGTTTCCAATCGCCCTCCATTAACTATCCCGCTCTGCGTAGCGTCACTCTATTTGCGAGCTATCACCTGATGTGACCTTACGTCATCCTTCTGACCTACGACCTCATTAGATCCGTCCATTTTCCTGTACGTATATCACTGGGGGAAAAAAAACACTTTGGATCTAGAGTCCAGACTCTTAAAAACACCGACAAGAAAAAATACTCTTGATTCGATCAGATTTAAGCTTAAATCAAGAACCAAGCCTCTTAATTTGAGCGGATTTCCTTTTGATTTAAGCTTAAATCTGATTGAATCAAGAGTATTTTTTCTTGTCAATGTTTTCAAGAGTCTGGACTCTAGATCCAATGTGTTTTTCTTCCAGTGTTACGGAGCATTGAAAAAGAAGAGGCGGATAAAAATATTGACATTGTTTATTTGGAGATCGGTGGACTATTTGAAGTCTAGCAGTGTCTTGCAGAAATGATGTTATGAACTCTCTTATTTATCATGCAATTCTTTGTATTATTTTTAATATGCTCTCTCGTTATCCTTTTGTAGGACATTATGGAACGCCCTGTTTCCACAAAAATAATTCGATCTGAAGGCGCCTCTCCTATTAACTGCTGCCTACGTCAAATTCTGCCCCCGCACATCGAAATGATTTGACTTTTCACTCGAGTGTTGTGAAATACAGTTGAAATGAAAGAGGAGATTCGAAGTGTTACGTAATTTTGAAAGAAAAAGCTGGAAATTGCGTTACGGGTTCGAGGCAGGAGAGCTAAACCCCGGTGAAGTTGGGTTACGTAATTATTAATATTGTTGATTTTGCATACTTCCTCGCTTCTTACACAATCTTGAGTCGGAATCAATCAAGCCAGATTTTTACAATATTTCAACAGGAAGAACATTTCTTACGATGGGTTCTAGATTCATACGAAGTATCTGGCTAAAAATCGAAAAAGGATTACTACTTACTAGTTTCAAAATAATTTATTTTTTTGGCGCGTATACGTAGTATACCGCCTTTGCGATCGTTTCGACCCCCCCCCTCGATACAATAACCGAGTCCCCTAGTGCCTTACCGAAAAGTGACTGGCGCGAACTTTTGAGATTTTCCAAAGCGTGTAAAAAGTTTACTAATCCGTCAATAATAATGATTAAAATTTGTTTCTCATTCTGGGGCTCGCTAGTTTATGTGTAATGAATACCAAGAGTCTACGTTTCTTGGTTTTTTTTAAAAAAACCTTAGAATGGGGCGCGCTGATTTAAAATATGCATATATAAGCAGAAACAAGCTAACTGATTCGAGGATGGCTGACCAGGCCGGCACTCTAGGAATGAGAATTTTACTCCTCCGTTTCGTTCATAACGTTGCTTTGACAGATCTCCACACCACTGTTAGGCTTTTCAAAAGTTGGTACCTTTCCTCTGATAGCGAAGGCCACCCAGGATAGACGTAAGTGCAATCTGTGATGAGCCTCAAAACTCATTAGACCATGTGCTAACCATAACACATACAGAAATCAGTTTGCTTTTACAGAAAACCACTTACCCTTTTCCTCCCCGCACACCGGACCTCTGTCCCGACACCGAGGCAGTGTCTTTTGTCCTCCCGAGCGACCCGACCCGGACCCTCACCCTTGATTTTACGCTTGATTAACCATTTCACCGTCACGCTAGGATTCGTCCAATTTTCAAAAAAAATTGTTTCGCGTGTACTTAGCAATTTTTTTCTTACTCTCCGTTAAAAGACGAATTAAGAGAGGTCTCATTCATAAAAATCGGCCGAATAGAAGAGAAGTTACAGTATTCGAAATCCGAAGAAATCGACGAAACTTCTCCAGACAAAAAAAATAAAATGAAGGGAAAAAAAGAAATGTATAAATTACAATTAAGTATAATTGACCTCAGAATTTGACAAGCAATTCAATTATATAACGGAGAAAAAATTGGGAGAAATTACAAAAAATTCGCCTCTTGCAAGGGGCTTCCTTGTAAGAATTTTGACCTGAAGATAAGGTTTGAATAGCAGCAGTACTCTGTACAATACACGGTGTGCCTGAACGAACATTTTTTTTTTGTCAAAATCGAAAATTCTTTATATTTTTTAACTACAGTGTCTCTTAAGTCGTTTAAGCTAAAAAAAAATTCCGTCAAGATTCTGGAAAGTAAAGGCGCTTTAAAAGTATTCTGGGGCTATAATAGCTAAGTCACCGGGAGTAAATTCCGTTATATTATTAAAAAGAAACTGACTCCATAGTTTAATGCCTTAGTTTCTTGAATACGATTATTTTAAGCACTCAAACATTTATACCACCAATTATAGGCATGGGGTGATTTCCTGAGAGCCGATAATATCACGAATTTCTCTTAGAACCTTTCAAAAATGGCTTGCTTTTTGGGCAGCCGATTCGGTCATCGAACCGGGATTTAAATGGAAGCTGATAATAACACAAAGCTCTGAGGAAAATTTTGAGATGAGTATAGGAACGGTTTGTAAATAACGAGGAGAGGCGGGCAAAGCGGCTAAAATCCTATCTAATTTTTACCATTATTCTGTTGAATGAATGTTGCCGCGGACTGCTAACTGTGTCCACACATGGTTTCTGTTCTGGTTCTGGTTTTCTGATATGCATATCGATACGTGAGTATTTTTACACGTAGAATCCAATGTTCACGTCAGGGAGTCGACACATTTCGATTTTTTCGATTTTATACGGAAAATTGATGGTTTTTCGGGATTGAAATTATTGTTTCATGAAAAGTAAATGCACCCAAAATGACTATAGCATATTGATTTTTACATATTTGCACTCACGAAATTGGTTGGTAAATTCAACGAGTGGGTGCATCGACTTGGTACATCAAGTTTCTGCAATTTTTTACGGCAAATTGGTAGATTTTCGGGATGTAGATTGCTTACTTTCAATTCATGAATGAATAAAGCATGGTCATGGTTGAACTTCTTTGCATGGAAATACGTTTAAAATAACAAAATCAAAACATATCTAATGCAATTGCATTTATATCGAGTCAATTTCTTTTCAATAATATAACGGGATTTATAATACCGGTGATTTAGGTATTTTAGCCCCAAAATACCTTTAAATCGACTTTATCTTTCAGGAGTTCGACAAAATTTTTTCTTTCTTCGCTTAAATTATTACTTAGCACTTTTCTTTAAGAATCTGATAAGGTCTTGCTTGGGGCAGATCAAAAAACTTAAACTCGTTCGAATGGCTTTTTACATTCACAATACACGGTCTCGTCAAGGTGCGTGGTTGACCTCTCAGTGTTGGATCGTATGAATTCTCTTGTTGTGCTAGTTGCCTATTTTGAAATCTCTGTAAATGAAAACTAAAGGGGTTGATATGTGCGAGTTAATGACGCGCCTTATCAACACATTGTGTTGGAGTTCACTGCTTGTTTTTTACTATTATTATAATTTTTGGAACTTCTTGGCTTTGATTTTCCCGCGAAATGGCGTGGACCCAGCACCGTTTCTCCACCTTGTTACATACAGTATTTGGGCCACTTCTTAGTGTTTTGTTTTTTTTGCACATACTGGTTCCTATAACCGTGGTTTTCTCCCTATGTAATGCATTGCATTTTTGCTGCTTGATTATTTAAACCTCCGTTTCATTGATCTGCAGTCGGTTTCATAAATCGAATAGGTCTAATCAAATAGGTTTCATAAGTCGCCACGTTCGTGTGACTAAAAGCTAAGCTAAAACTAAAAAGCTAAGACTAAAAGTTAAGACTAAAGCTGAGCGAGCTGATTATTGAAATTAATAGGCAAAGTGATAGAAAAAGAAGACGGGGAACATGGAGCGATCCTTTTGGCTGCGAACGATGGTTGTTGTAGACTAACGGGGACAATATGGAATAACTTTGGAGTCTCTCATGAACCGTCAATTCGTCTATTACTTATACCTCCTTTGTCAATGGCAACCACTTACTTCTACATATTGACGGTGAAACTAACAGACCACGAATCTCGATTTGCGACGTTGCGGACTTCCTGTCATACTTTATTTCTAAAATGAAAACTACTCCACGTAAATTCTTGGAAACTATCGTGTTTTATTCTTCTATTTGCGAAGAGAACACTGAGAAAATCTCAAGAAATGTTATTGATTTGTTTTCTTTTCGAAAAAATAGAATGTAATCGGAGATTTTTAAACACAGCAAATGAAATACGTGGTCTGGTAGTTTCACAGTCAATATAGGTCCGCTCAACTTTCTCTTCGTCTTTTTTGACTAATGCTTTGTATATCAATGTCAATAAGTAGTTCTCCTAACCGCGTAACAACTACTAAACTCGTGGGTTCGTGAAACCGCAGTTAGATGAAGCGAACAGATGAGTAAAAAATAAAGTCAACTTTTTACAGGAACCGGAGTATTCCCTCTTGTGATATGGAGTCCCGTTAAATTGAGAGTTAAGACACCCCTTTCCCCCCCTCCACAAACGGGAATAAAGATTATACAAATAGATAGTTTTTCGTAATCTTTGATCGGCTCACTCTCAAATTTCTTTCTCCGTTCCTTCTCTCATTCCTCCCTTCATTCTTTCATTCTCATTCTTTCCTTGTCGAACCCGTAATTTCTAGGTCCATTCCAGATTGTAATCTATGTAATCGGTGAACATGTAATCTTTCTTCCCGTCTGTGACACTGTGGAGGCTTAAAATACGGGAACCAATCAGAAATGGACTCACATTGTCTTAGCTCTCAGTATGAAGGGACTCTATTGTGATCCGGGAGAAATAGAAATGAGTGAGAGATCCGGCATCACGGCGGGAGAAGCGAAACGGAGACCCCGGTGGGGCGGGGGGCGACGGCGGGAAAAGAAAACGCAGCAGTTATAAAATAAAACTACGGGGACAAGGGAGACACTACTCTCTGAAAGAGAGCTTCAAGTGAGATTAATCTAGCCGATGCGCTTTCATCTCTCGCGTCTCGCTCCCTGCCACCCTTATTCCTGGCATCCCCAGCCCCCGCTCTCGCCACCCCCGCGCCTTTGCGCACGGAAAGGCTTTGGAAGTGATTCTCTCGGGAGGCCACCGAGCCGCGACCGGAGCCGCGAGGGGGGGGGGGGGGCGAGGTGGGGGCTGGAAATAAACCATTAAAATCTGCGGATGTCTCAGTTTCGAATGTGGCATCAAAATTTTATCTTCGGAGACCGGCGCGGCGGCGGTATGCGGCGCGCGGCGCGAAATTACAGCGCCTTCAAAGTCGAGACCGACTCACCGAGCCCGATTGCTTTATCTGATATTTTTGCCAAATTTCCGCCTCCACTTGGATATCCTTTTCAAAGGTCTCAATGCATTCTTACTTAAGGAAGAGTACTGCCATCGTCATGAAACTCTCTAACCGGTATTTGGCCTTTTACAGAGCTCTTACAATGTTAAAAAGGAGAATTTTTACACAAATATTTTATTGCTTCATCTGAGAGTGCCTTATGAGCTGAGTTCGCAGTATTTTTCATAATTTTTTTCTGGCATGGGAAATCGGAGAAAAATAGATTTAAAAGTGAAAAAATTTGCTGCCTTGTGACGTCATCTGGCGGCAGTTCCATTGAAACACATGTATTTCAGCAGATTAGGTTATTTTGTCATATCTTCTCCAAGTGATGTCCAATTTAGAAACCAAGGATATCCTCATGCTCAATTTCCTAGCAGTAATTAATAATATTTTAAATATGAAATTCGCAAAATTTCAGACACCTGCAAATTCTCTATTAACTCGGTGGGCTGCACGGAAAAACTATATGGTGCTGGGCACTAACTGTTTAGATCCAATGGAGTCAGCCAGTATGGTAGTAGCGCTGAGCCCTAAAATTTTAAGGTCCAGCCCTACAGACTGTAGGTCTCAGCAATACTGCAATATCAGCTGGCTCTATTGGATTTGAACAGTTAGTGCTCAGCACTATATCGTTTTATCCGTGTGGTTATTGAAATTAATGGACACGGTGATAGACGAAGAAGGCAGAAAGAAAATGGAGCGATTCTATTGGTGGAAGCGAATGGTTAGAATGCACGATATGGCGAAGGACGCATGTTTGCTAGTCATCATCAACTAATACAAAAATCGTTCCTTTTTTGCATTAGGTGTGTTTTGGAGTGCGAGTTGCGATTGTTGTGAGAAGAAACGAGTCAAATAATTAGCTTGAAATTTCGACAGAATGTTCAGATGATAGAGAAGAAAAATCAAGGAAGTTTTCAAAAGATTGGGTTGGCTAGTATTCCAAAGGAAAAATTATAGGTTTGACAGGAAGTCTGCAACGTTGCAAACGGAGGGTACGCGATTTCGCACTTTGGCTATCAAAATTCTCCATGTCACTTATGCAACTCTGCCTATAGAGTATATTCGGACGTATTTATGCGAAAAAGGAACCAGAGACTAGTGTGAAAGAAGGAGTATGCTCGTTACTCAAGGGCCGTGAGACAGAATGGGAATTACAACGCGCCAGTGACGTCAGCGGTGACGAGCGGGCTCGGCGACGACCAAGAGCTCGACGGTTGTGCACTTTAAATCATGAGCCTGCCTACAACGATCTGGTCACATGCCAGAGGCTCATGAATTCCCATATTTAGGCGCTTAGTTCCTTTTGATTAAATATGAAATCCTACTTCCCCAATTAGCCGAAAGGAGTCACGCCCACTTTTACATTGTGTCGATTATTTCACTATGTCGATTATTTCACTATGTCGATTATGTCACTATGTCGATTATTTCACTATGTCGATTATTTCACTATGTCGATTACTTCACTATGTCGATTATTTCACTATGTCGATTATTTCACTATGTCGATTATTTCACTATGTCGATTATTTCACTATGTCGATTATTTCACTATGTCGATTATGTCACTATGTCGATTATTTCACTATGTCGATTATTTCACTATGTCGATTATTTCACTATGTCGATTATTTCACTATGTCGATTATTTCACTTTGTCGATTATTTCACTATGTCGATTATTTCACTATGTCGATTATTTCACTATGTCGATTATTTCACTATGTCGATTATTTCACTATGTCGATTATTTCACTATGTCGATTATTTCACTATGTCGATTATTTCACTTTGTCGATTATTTCACTATGTCGATTATTTCACTTGTCGATTATTTCACTATGTCGATTATTTCACTATGTCGATTATTTCACTATGTCGATTATTTCACTATGTCGATTATTTCACTATGTCGATTATTTCACTATGTCGATTATTTCACTATGTCGATTATTTCACTATGTCGATTATTTCACTATGTCGATTATTTCACTATGTCGATTATTTCACTATGTCGATTATTTCACTATGTCGATTATTTCACTATGTCGATTATTTCACTATGTCGATTATTTCACTTTGTCGATTATTTCACTATGTCGATTATTTCACTATGTCGATTATTTCACTATGTCGATTATTTCACTATGTCGATTATTTCACTATGTCGATTATTTCACTATGTCGATTATTTCACTATGTCGATTATTTCACTTTGTCGATTATTTCACTATGTCGATTATTTCACTGTGTCGATTATTTCACTATGTCGATTATTTCACTGTGTCGATTATTTCACTATGTCGATTATTTCACTATGTCGATTATTTCACTATGTCGATTATTTCACTATGTCGATTATTTCACTTTGTCGATTATTTCACTATGTCGATTATTTCACTGTGTCGATTATTTCACTATGTCGATTATTTCACTATGTCGATTATTTCACTATGTCGATTATTTCACTATGTCGATTATTTCACTTTGTCGACTATTTCACTATGTCGATTATTTCACTATGTCGATTATTTCACTATGTCATTATTTCACTATGTCGATTATTTCACTATGTCGATTATTTCACTTGGTCACTTTCACAATTTGTTCTACGTAATGTGTCCTAATCAAGTGTTTCTGTTTGTTTTAGGTATGTGTCTTCAGCTTATACTAGTTCCCTTCAGCGTAAATACGTCCCCGCATAAGTATCGTGTTTTATGGAAATAAAGAACCATCCGAACTTCAGCGGGATGAGTGTTGAAATTGATGGACTAAGAAGGCAAAAAAGGAGTGTAAATGAAATTCACTGAAGAACTGGAAGAAACATGTTCACGAATTTCCCTTAAAAGTTGTTTCTTATCACAGGAAATTTCACAAAAGCCGAGGGCTCAAACTGCGTTAATCCTGAGCATGGCAGAATTGATATCTTGAGCATCTGATAGGACGCGAATGGGACATTGATCAAGCCGCCGTGATACAACTATTCGTACTTTTTGGATGTGCGTGTTGCGTGAGTAAAAAATTGAAGGCGCGCTCAACTGCCCATGATGATTTTCGTGTGATTGTAGCGGATGAAAGTTTGTTCACTGGGCGGTATCTCTTGCGTGCAACAGCCCCTTTGCAAAGACTGAAGGGACGCCTACTTTCGGGAAGGGGGGTGACGCGGGGACGACTGGTAAGAACATGCCAGAGGAGCGTTTGACTCTGCCGCTTAATATTCATTCCTGCTCCCGAATGCAGTGCTGCAGCAGGGTTGCGTTGCAATCTTTGAAGGCGGCGTCGGCGTCGCGGCGCACGAACGAAAAAGAGCAATTTCCTCCGACGCCCGCCGCGTCATACAATGCACAATCCCCTACATTTCCCTCAAGAGAATAAAACGCGCACAGATGAAAAGGAATATCTTTATTTCTTCTTTTATAGAATATCTTTCATCTAATATTCGTGCGCCTGAAAAAGATTCACGCCCAGAAGCCGGAGTTGCCGTCTTGCCGGAGTTGCACTGGAAATCTGCCGTGCTACGGAAAAACGCCGTATGAACATTCGAGAGTTGCCAAATTTCCCCGGACGAAACATGTATTTCCCACGTTTATGTTTATTTTTCCTTAAAATTCTCAGATATTTTAGATTAAATTGCGAACAAAACAGTCTGAAAAATTTTAAGAAAAATATTTAAAAGTTCCCGATAAATTCGTATTTTATCAGAGGAAATTTGGCAACGTCTGGAGGTTCATGCGACGTTTTTCCTTAGCACGGCAGTATAAGAGCTCTGCCGTACTAAAGAAGAATGTCGTATAAGCCTTCAGACGTTGCTAAGTTTCCTTCGATAAAAACCGAGTTAGCTGGAAAAATTGTGAGTATTTTTTCCCAAAATGTTTAGATAATTTTGTACCCAATTTAATCCAAAATATATGAAAATTTCAAAGAAAAATGTGCATGAATGCTGTCGAAAAAACATGTTTTAGCAAGGCAAATTTGGCAACTCTCAAATGTCGAACGGCGTTCTTCCTTGGCACGGTAAAACAGATCTCATCAATTTACGGACGATTTCGGAGAAATCGACTTTGGTTTCCCGAGTACATGGAAACATTACACATAAGATGAGAGGGGATATTAATCTTTGGGGTCAATCTTAGTAAATAGGTAGCAGTGGACTTAAAGCTCACTTGAAATTACGTCCATAGGTCCGTTTACACTTGCATATGGATCGCGTTTAGCAGAAAGGAGCCAAGGTAAATCAGCTGCCAATCAGTTGTCAAATTTAACTGGGCCTTTCAACTGTTTCCAAGAGGGCATTTATGCTGATTCCTTCGAAAATATTAAAGAATTTGCTTCGAGTCATGCAGAAAATTCACTAAAATTTGCGCTAAAATTCGGACAACCGTTTCCGTGTAAAAAATTAAAGTGCCCAATTAAATTCGGCAAGAGCAAATGTGGCTTATTTCCTTTCTGCTTAACGCGGTTCATATAACATTTAACAGTTATGATACCGTTCAACAGGTGTCGGTCCCGAAAATCGGCATCAATTCATCAGATGAATACCTGGATTGAAGTTAAAAGAAGAGGGGTAAAAAAAAGAAATACAAAAGTGGCGAAATGAATGATACCACTATTCGAACGCTTCGGAGCGCGTGTAGTACACCTCTTCAGATGAAGGTGCGACGTCCCCTCAAGATCACACACGCACACAACCATTGGCGGATCCGGCAAATTTGCAACATTGTTTTTCTCCATTTAAACCTATGGAGACGTATCGATTCTTGTAGGGGCCAGGTGCTCGGACAAGGATCGATTATTTAGCGTGGGTTTAAATGGAAGGAATCCGGTGTTGCCAAATTGCTGGATCCGCCTCTGCACACAACAGATCTGTTTGTAGGTATTCATTAAATAACGAGAAAATAGAACATGGAAGTCAGCATTCTTGATTCTCTGGCTAATAGCGATGTTTGCACTCTGGGTCAAAAACGGCTCTCAGCTCAGCTCCTGTTCAACCTCTCGACTCGAGGCGGCGAGCCAAGATTGGAGTCCCTTCGTACTAAGAGTTCGGACAACACCTCCTCATGGAGTCACAAACGGGAATCAAGATCACACAAATTGAACGTTTTTCGTAATCTTTGATCGGCCCATTCTCAAATTCCTTTCTCCGTTCCTTCTCTCCTTCTGTTTGTTCCTTGTCCCCGTTCCATTCCAGATTAAAATCTTTGCAATAGAGAATTTTCCGGTGTCTGACATTTGATGAATTTCGTGTTTAAGTCAAGTTAAATCCAAACAAGTCTGAAAACGTGGTTTTCACACTGAGGAATTTTGTCCATATTCCCTTAGTACTAAATGGACAAGCTATACCCCAATCGCAAGCAGCCAGATACCTTGGCCTTATCATGGACTCTAAACTGAATTATGCTGAACATATTATTAGAAAAAAGAAGCAAATTGAACTTAAAATGATAAAAATGTATTGGTTAATCGGAAGGAAATCTAAACTTAGTTTAAATAATAAAATCCTACTATACAAATCCATGATAAGGCCAATCTGGGCGTACGCCAGTCAGCTGTGGGCCTGCGCTGCCAATTCCAACATACAGAAGATGGAAACGGTCCAGAACAAAATTTTAAGACAAATAGCAAACGCTCCATGGTATATGAGGAACGATGATATCAGATCTGAACTCGGCTTAGAAAGTCTGGACGTTTTCATCTATCGTATGTACGGAAGGTATGAAGAGCGTCTGGAATCCCATCCCAATCCAGAGGCAATTAAGCTTCTGGACTGGGCAGGGGAGACCAGACGTTTAAAGCGCAGGAAGCCACACGAACTTTACACACCTGACTTCCGCAAAATTTAAATAGCACCTTCAATTTTACGGGCTCTATTCCCCTCTACCTTTGTCGGCAAGGGAATATCCCAATAATAAAGACAAAAATTTCTAGTAAAATAGTTTATTTATGCACATGTTATTACAGTTAGGTATTTTAGCACTTTTTACCACTATTTCACCTTAATATTTTCAATTTATCTGTCTACTACATTTTCAATATTCTCGATCAACTTATTGTATTTTACTCTTTCTCCTTTATGTTTAATTTCAACGTTTAATTTCTTCTCTTTTCTTAATTCTTCACTTTAATTTTGCATCTACTTTTCTCTACTAACTCTGTTCCAATAGTAATTTTCTAAAAGTGCCACATCAATTGTATTGTAAATTATTATTTTACAATTTTAAAAATAAGTGTAAAAAGACCTTTTAGGTCTGATCACTATATTGTACTTTATATTTAATCTGTATATAGTACCAAATAAAAAAAAAAAAAAAAAAAAAAAAAAAAAGTGTTTAAGTGGAATCTACTGCGTGAACTGAACACGAGAATACCATTGGTTCATGAATTGAACAATTATTGGAGAAGATATCACAAAATGATCTAATCTGCTAAAACACGCGTGTTTAAATGGAAAATGCCGCCAGATGACGTCACTAGGCGGTGCATTTCCTCACTTTTAAATCTATTTTTATACCATTTCCCATATCAGAAAAAAATTATAAAAAATACTATGGAATCAGCTCCTTAAGCACTTTCAGATGAAACGATAAAAAATTTGCACGCGCATTCTCCATTGGTGAAAATGTAATCTTTATTCCCGTTTGTGACACTGTGGAGGCCTAAAATACGGTAATAGGCTGGTTAAACGCTCAAATTCCCACCAATTTCCAATCAAATGGTGACTGGTGCGCACCATCTACCATCAAATTTCTGCGGCCTGCAAAAATTTGATGGTAGATGATGGAGCTGTGGGGCTCATCCTTCGTTTGATTTCCACACAACCGTGCTTATTTCACGCTTATTTCAGTCAACACGCTGTTTTAATTAATTTTACTGATCAATCTAGATAACTCCCGACCGCCATCTTGGTCATCATTTTGATCGGAATTTGACGGAAATTTGAGCGTGTAACCAGGCCATAACGAATCGGAAATTGATTTGCATTGTCTTAACTCTCAGTTTAAAGGGACTCTAGCCAAGACTTGGACGTCGGATTTTCGGACGGCTCAATCTGTGAGCGCGTATCGCCGGCGGCGGTCGGGGAGACGTCATAAGTAATGACGTCACTCTTGTGGACCGCAGCACGTACTCCTCGTCCATTGTCTGGCCACCGCCGCCACCGCCGCGCGCCGCCCCCGATAGCGTCAACGTGACCCGTGAATCCACCGATGGCCGACCGCAACCACTCTATGAGCTCACCCCTCCCCGGCCCTGCTTTTATGGCCCGTCATATTAGGGTCGACGTGTTCCCACCTCTTTCTCACCCTGAAAAATAGCTCCCTTATCGGCTGCCCGGAGTCTCTATTCCCTCTCGGCATTGCCGATCTTTTATCAATTTACTTTTTTTCATTTATTTGCGTTTATCTCGATTTTCCGAGCCATCAACAATCGGGGTCATAGGACATTTCGTCAACGACTTTTTGTCCGCGCACCTGTTTTTTCCAGTAATCTACGTCCACGCGTTTTTTCGGCACGGGAGTTTTGATCCACGTGCCAGTTGAGACCCAAAGTTAATTGGCCCACATGTAAATACAAACAACAATTGCTCACGACGTTTTTGGATGAAAATGTATAATGTCTTGGAAGAATGAGGGTTTGCTTGTTTTTTCGCTTTGTTTGTTTGGTCCAACGAAAAATAATATACAGTTGAGAGTTTTGGTAAAAATGGGAGAGCGCCAATTCCATGAGACAAAATTCACTAAAACTCTCTACACCTCTTTGGTGTAACAGGACTTAATTATCTTTCAAGAAATTCCCACCTTGTTATACCTGAACCGGATAAACCTCAATATTTGCCTCAGCTAAAGGCTCTTAGATTTTTCCTGTGTACAATAAGTATCTTGATTTATTTTGCGTTGAAAGATCTGTACTTTTAAAGGATGCCTGTTATTCTTAATACGTTCAATTTCGTATGATACTGTGCAACACCTCTGTTGTGAAATAGTTGTGTCATGCTCCGCCGCACGGCGGGCGGGCAGCCAGCGCGAAACGCGCATTGGCGCCTACAAACCTAAGTGGATACTTCAAGCATTGTGCAATGCGTGAAGTATCCACTTAGGTTTGTAGGTGCCAGTGAGCCTCTCGCGCTGGCAGTGCGCCGCTCCGCTCTGTTAGGCTTTAATATTTATACTCGCATAGTCAGCGTTTTTTAACTCATGATTTTGAAATTTTTGCACACTCTGCATTGATTATTCTCATTTAAATTGATGGGGAGAAAATATGTATCAATTTATCAAAGGAGAATAATAATATAATGTGTGTCCTTTTAAACATTGGTGGTTCCGTGTCAAATTTAATGATTTCCAAAACACTTTAATTTTTTCTGTTACATTTTGTGCTTTTATTGTGCTACAGCGAGGTGTAGGCGCAACCAAACGCTCAAAATTTGACGTATTTGACTCTAACAGATCGATGTACGAATGGGTTAAAACTGAAGACTGCGTGTTTCTTGGTTTTTTCCTCTCTTTGATTCATTTTTGCAGTTTCTGTCGGCACAATTGTAAATAGTTTCTTTGTAGTTGTTTCCTTCTATTGTAAATAGTTTTAATTTCCACGTAGCATGGAAGTAGAAGTTGAAGTATACTTGTAAAGGGAGAATACAGACAAGTCAGAATATGGAGGTACATAAAGCCCAAAAGAACAGCCAACATTTGAAAACGAAAAACGTCACTGCCAATCTTCAGATTCCAATATCAAATCAAAATGGCCAATATTCCACAAAAATGAGTAAATTTTTGCAAAACTAGGTCATATACGTAATTTTCTAACGACAGATCGTAATAATTATAATGGTAAATCTTTCTGGATAATTTGCATTCAAAGATGGCTGCCCTTTTGGGCCCTGCGAGTTCCATCAGATAATATTAAAATTACCGACATGTCCGTACTCTCCCTACTGCCGCGCTAAGGAAGAACGCCGTATGTCCCTTCTGGCGTTGCCAAATTTCCCTAGGCAAATCCATAATTTTCAGGAAAATTCGTGAATATTTCTCCTCCGATATTTCGGACGATTTTGTTCGTTATTGGATCTAGAAAGTCTGAAAAGTCCAAGTAAAAATATTCACAACTTTTCTCAAAAATGGATACTTTCTGAGAGGAAATTTGGCAACATTCGAATGCTCATGCGGCGTTTTTCCTTAGCACGACAGTATCAAAAAATGGGTTGCTGATTGAACAATTCGATTGGTAGAAAAAGTGACAGCAATGTTTCAAATGCACATTTTACCATAGTGGAAAGCTAATTTAACCATGGGGGTAGTGAAAGTAGCATTTTGCTGTTGTCAAAGTAGCATTTTTTGTTGTAAAATCTACATTGAAGCATTGCAGTCACTATTTATGAGCTACAAAATTGCTGTATCAGCAATTTAATTTTTTCCGTGTACTCTAGTGGGAGTGGGGTCGAGCCGGCACCCATGTCGACCCATGCGATCTTATGGAGAATAGGCTCACTTGACGGGCTAATCATCATCACTCTCATTGACGCCCGCCGTTGGAGTTTCGCCTGCACCGAGCCGAGAAACGAGATACAATCGCAATCGCTCGCAGCGACCCCGATCCCATCTCCATGCAGCAAATTTCGCGACCTTATTTTCACCTTCATTTTCTCGCCGAGTGCAGGTTGCAGGGCCGGCCAGTCAGCGCGTCATGAATATAGACCTACCACCCCCAGGTTGCCATACGTCACGTCAGCCCAACCATCCATAGCCAAACCTAGACACCTCCAACGGGGGGTCTGGGAGCCTCCCCAGAAATTTCTCCAATTTTTAAGCATCTAACACGCTGCTTGGGTCAAGTTCGTCATGGATAATTTCCAATGGGCATCTTGCAAACTTTTGCTACTACAAAAATAAGAGTTGTTCCTTCTAGATGATGTCTCAAAAATCACGATGAGCGCATCGGCACACTCTGAAATGCACTCCTAACTTCACAATCTCCCTGAAAAATTTGCGTTTTTTAAGCTCGCCGCTTCAAAAAGAATGCTACGGCACAGGTGAACATTTCGTTAGAGGAGTCATTCCATTTAATCCGTGTTCATCATGGCCGCGACGCTTATAACCCGCGCAAGTTGAGGAGAGGACGAGGCCGATCATGACGGATATCTATCAACACGAGAAAAATGTGAATGTAAACACGCCGATTGTTATCAGGTGGTTAAAATCATCGTCACGTCACATGTGTTGTGGCGGATTGGCGTCGGCTATGTTGAATATTGCGTAGTATCCTTGTGAGCAGGGGTTGGATGGAATGACTCCTCTAACGAAATGTTCAGCTGTGCCGTGGTATCGTTTTTTAAGGAGGAAGCTCGAAAAACCGCAAAATTCTTATGCAAACTGTGAAGGAAGGAGTGCATCCCAGACTTTGCCGATGCGCTCATCCTGATTTTTGAGACACTTTCTATTAGTAATGACTCTTATTTTTGCTCTAGCAAAAGTTTGCAACAGGCCTATTGTAAGCGTCTTTCCTTCCTATTTCCTCGATTCATTCCTTCTTCTTTTCTTCCTCCTTTTTTTCGGGCGGATGGGGGGGGGGGGGGCGTGCGGCGTTCACCACCTCCACCCGTCCCCTGGATCCGCATATGAAACCATCGATCAAGGTTTCCATAATTTTTTTCATTTTTTAGCGGACTCCTGGACAAGGTGAAGGAGTTATTCGAACTTATAGCGAAAATATTCAAAAGACAGTCTTGGAGGCAATCGTAAATTTACCTTGATGCATGCACTTGACCAAATATTCGTCGACACCTTTGAATTTATAATGCGCATGTGGCTCACCTGGAACAAAAAAGTAAAGAAAGGAAAACGAATTAGTAAAATATATTTATTTGTAAAACATAATATCTCTTACCACAAGACTCTTAATATAATTTTTATCAAAGAAAAAAAAAACCCGAAGTTAAATAATTTTTTCTGGAAAAATTTGATTTTATTTCTATTAGACATTCAGCCTTGGAAGATGCGTTCGTTTGTTTGGAACACGACGATATTATTAGCCGAGGCTCATGGTCTGGAATGAGATTTTTCCACCCTGTGCTTTCCTTACAGAGGTCCCGTAGTCTTTAGGATACTTTTTTTCTTAGGGAAAAATCGACTTACACCTATCGTGGCTCCCTTACTTTCAACTTTTCGTGACAACAGAGAGCGAATAACATTTTTTTCTACGACGTGTTCAATAACACGAGTTTTACATGCCGTAGAGTAGCTGTACATTTACGATGCTCGATGTTACATCCGAAATGCAATCCTAGCATGATTCACCGTTCCCGAATTTTAAGTGCGGCTCTTCGGCTGGCTATGGGAAAAAAGCCTCTGAACATTCGAGTGATGCCAAATTTCGTCCGATGGAATCTCATTTTTGAAAGAAGATACGGATTGGATTACGTTTTGCAAAAAGAAGCTTCTGGTTCATTCACAGAAACTCCTAACATCAAAATGGGAGAGGAGGAGGAAGGATGGGGAGAGAGAAGAGGAAAATAAGCGGAAAGAGGAAGAAAGAGAGGGGAAATACATTGAGAAGGAGGACTTAGGAGAAAAGAAAAGGAGTAATAAAAGGAGAATAAAGAAGAAGAGAAATAAAATGAAGAAAAACTCTATAATGAAAACGGAAAAATGAAGAGGGAAAAATAACGAAAAGGAGATGATAAAAAGAGAGAAGAGAGAAAAGAAAAGGAATGAAAAAAAGGAAAGCAAGAAGATGAAGACATAGGGGACGGAGAAGAAGATAATAAAAAACAAAACTTATCCGTTCAGAAACATTTATAGCACACACATTGTTTCTAACATTGGCCTGAAATGTTAGTTACTTATTGTGAAATGTCATCCAATCCATTTAGTGAAATTTTCAGGCACCCTTACTTAGATCTCGATTCGAAGTCTTTCTGTATGGGGCATTTTTAATTCGCATGGTATACCTTTGTATTCTGATCTCCTTGAAATGTTTCGTTTAGGTTTTCACGCGACGATTGGTACAAGATAAATTAATTTCAAGTGTGTTTTACCGATTATAGGACTTAAGGATAAAATTCGACAATTTCGAAAAGGTTATCGTCGCCTTTACACAAAACATTGCAATGCAATCGGAATACAAAGATATACTAAACGAGTACCATATAAATTCTCTGCATACTCTTAAAGCAAAAATATTCACAAATTTTCAAGAAAACCATAAGATATTCGGCAACCCTGAACGTCCATACGACGTTCTTCCCTAACATAGACTCGCCGTGTCTCGTAAATATTTTTCCGAGTGATCTAATAATTTCCGCCGCATCCGGCCGTGACTATTACGTAACCCGACGGCGTCGTACCGTAATTTCGGGTCGTTCCCGAACACGTCAAGTAGTGCGAGACAGCAGTAAATCGACTCCTTCTTGAGCTCTGGAGCGCATGAAGATATATCCCGTCTGTGGTTCATGTCGGAATGCAGTTAGTTCCGTTTTCAGCGCGGGCGGCTCGATTCCTAGTTCCTCGGGAGGAGTAACAGCCAACGGCGAGGCGTGAATGATCCATTATCGATATTTCCCCATTTGAAGCTATGGTAAAGAATCGATTAGTAGGGTGTTCGTTGCGGACACACTGCTTATCGATCTTTTTTCGTAGGTTTGAATGGCAGATGAATCGATAAATCGCAGAGCACGCCACGCCACTGGTGACAGCGTGGCACGTCTCGGAAACGTCGCATGCGAAAGCTCATAATTGAATTCCTGGCCGGGACCGTCTCGTAAGCATGTCCTCACCTACGGCTCTCATTGACTCATGCCAACATCTTTTATTGCGTCCGCAACTCCTAACGTAGGGGCGTATCTCCATCTGTACGTGAGCCCTAGAATACATGAATTTGTGTGTGGAACAGGGCTCACGTTGAAACGGAGATAAGCTCCCGCGTCAAAGAGGAATCGTCCTAAGCTTCCGGAAACGGCCGCTCGAGTTCTTCAGTGGAGAGTAAAGTTTTCCAAGTTCTTGGTTTTTTGGTTTTCCTGATAAGTTCATTGTTTTTCCTCATTTCGGAAAAACTGTCGCATGAAAACTAGGACTATCCTCTCATTTCCTTCAAAGTCTCTTCGGAAGACCAAAAAGTTTTTCCAAAGTTCGGGGGAGAGAAATCAATTTGTTCATTTTTTGTCTGATTTTTCAAACCGCAAGTCCCACTGGATTACATTTTGCGATAAGGGATAATTCACAAAAACACCACATACCGAAGCCAAAACTATCCAACACATTTCAAGGTAGATCGTCTATCCACCAAACTCTGTCAAAACCATCGACTTTCAACGTGTCCTACATATTTACAAGTCAGGACACGCTTTTGATTTCCTTTTGATTTGGATTGTACGAACATCCGTATACTTTACAATGGGTTTTGGGCAGAATCTAAAGTCCATACGGTTTTCTCTTTCTTTTTTGGGTTGATTATCTTGGAATGAAAAAAAACTTTTGCAAATCAGACACTTCGTAGAATTGTATGGAGTCATGTAAAATTCAAATCTTGGTATCTTTTAGTCATTTTTAGGCTCGTATGCACTACGTGCCGTTTGGTATTTTTTAGTCATTTATAGGCTCGTATGCACTACGTGCCGTTTGCTGCTTTTTACTTTCTCGCTCCCCCCTCAAGGAAGTATTGCCATTTTTTTCTTATTGAATTTGAATTTTAAAACTACGAATGATCAAAACAACTAGCGAGAATAATTTCAAAAGTCATGCTGTTGGATTTCACTCGCGGGGTAAGTGAAACTTATCCTTTTCATTATACTGTAACAACGGCTTCAATAGAGCTACCTCAACGACAATTTAAATCATACGGAGCCTCCTCGAGGAAAAAGACTGTTCCGGGAACGACCAGGTATGAAAGCGACCCTGAGCATATAGGTAATTTTTCTCGGAGCGAGGATCTCTCGCCAAAGTAGTGACGCGTTTTCCTCTCTCTTGAGTCGTCATGTTTCAAGCCCGGAGCTGAATTCATGTGATATGCTCCCATTCGTCGCCTTCCTGACATACGGACGTAAGTACACTTCGCCATGAGCCTTGTCGCCCATGAAACCCGATGCTATCCCGGGCTAATCGCAAAATGTAGTTACGCCCTTTTGTCAGCCGAGACCGTATCCGGAACGACCCCCGCTTCACCCGCCGCACAGTGGATCGAGACAGTCAGAGAGGTCAGACATAAATTTTTTTACTGAAACTGCAAATTTTGATGTTTATTTCGTTGCATATTAAATTTAAAAAGTGTGCTTCTAGTAGAAAATTTCACGAAAAAACCATTGGGACCACTTTCGGAGCCTCAAATTGTTGTATAAACGGAGTTATTAGCGTTTAAAGTTTCCAAATTTTGTTCGACCTCTCCTATTGACTCGATCCACTGTGCGCCGCGCGCGGTGACTTCTGTCGCCGGGCCGGGTAGGCAACCGCCGAGCAAACACGAGTGGAACAGGAGGAAAGTAATTGAGACACGTTTGGGTGGTGATGAGCCGTTTTTACCGCTTCCTTCTTCGCGGAAGGTGACTCCGGCCCAGACGGGTCAACAAACATCCCTCCGGATATGCAGCCCTATTCGCTCCCGATGTAGTCAGACCGACCGCTAAAAAACCACCCGCGACTTCATCAAGACCTTTGCGTTTCCACCTGTTACTCACATTTCCACCGTCCACGGCTGTCTTTGCGAATGCCTGTTAATTTCTAACGTTAAAGTTTCATCTGAATCAAAAGGTCAGTTGCACAAGTCGCAGAACCGTGTTTTGATGCTTGGTTCTAGTGGATCAGGGAAAAATAATGAGATCCGTCCCACCAGCAACTCTCTACGTTGAATATTAACCGAGATATCGTGCTTTGAAAAATTCGGTTTATGACGTCCTCCACCGCGGCAGTTACACCCTTGGTTTTTTCCACCTTGCTTTCATCAATCAGTTAGAAACACGTTTGCACTTGTTACTTAGCGCGAAACTCAGATAAAAGCAAGGTGAAAGAAACCAAAGGTGTCGCTACCGAAGTGGATGACGCCATTTACCGAATTTTTTAAAGCGCGATATCACGATTAATACTGAACGTAGAGAGTTGCTGTTTGGACGGATATTACAATTTTTAGCTGATCTACAAGGGTCAAGCATTTAAACACAATTTTTTAACCAGCGCAAGTGCCCCATTCCAGCCGAAAAAAACAGTAGCTCACACAGGAAACAAGGAAACTCATCAGAACCAGCTCGTAAAAATGCGGTATATACTACAACTATCTTGTGAGATTACACAACATTAAAGGGTGGCTCGTTTTTGCACCTTTTTCAAAATTAAATAACAAATAGTGAAAAGTTGGTGGTATTAACTGCGTCCTGCCAAATGATCACCTCATCAAATTTTAATGATATTGATATTAAGGGCACCACATGGGTGCCTCCCTTTCTGTGCATTTCAATATTAGCTTCCCTATTGTAGATTCTTCAATTCCGAAGAAATGTAGTAGGAATTTGAAAAAAAAGAAGTATCAAAACTCCACGGAGAAGAGATGATGGATTTTGATGGTTTTTATGGGGGAAAGCACTGTTAAAGGCTCCGAAAAGCGGAAGTTGTGGGAACAAAAATCACAAAAACTGCAGTAGTGGGACACTTCACTTCCGAGTCATTCGAACAGGGTAAAACGTCCTGATGTGTTATAATTTCAATTTGTTTTTCTTTTGGTCGTACTCGATTATTTCTATTTGACCTATTAGGGAAAATCAGGAGTGACGAGTCTAGCCAAAACACTTGAGAGCATCCAGTGAAAATTCTCTCCGGCGCGTATTCAGTTATGTATTTGCAGTAAAATATACTCGTATTGGCTCTGTAAAAATAATAATGTATAGGACTCACTTGCACTTTTTATTTTATTAAAGTCGAACGCGGTTCGCGCATCCTCAGCGATGAATCGCGACTCCCACACATTATTATTTTTACATATTAAACTTGTCCTGACTTCATAAGTGTTCTCTGTATTGGCTCTGCCTGTAAACACCCCGAAAGACCTTATTCGCCGTATATCTCGCGGAGGTTGGCAACGGATGAGACGGTGAAGGGGCCGGGCTATGTAAATAAGAGAGCGCAGGTAAATGAAATACATATTTCGTGCACGCGTACGCCTGGGAGGATTGCTGCGATCCACCGTGCACCCCCCCCCCCCCCCCGCCCTACCGTTCAATTCTTGCAGAGAGAAGCCCGAAGAAATACGAGCGATATCTGCCGGAAGATTCCAGATTCGGTGCTCCAGGCCCGGCCTCGCTCCGCGATTCGGTTCGCAGATGAATTTTTAAAGTTTCCGCTTACTCTAGTTCTGTCAATCCCCCCTCTCCCCCCCTCCCCCCGTCCCGGGGCACGGGGGGAATGTCGACAACATTCCTAGCAGGGAGAGTTCAAAAGGATTTGGACCAGCCAGCTCTTCAGCTCAACTCTTCCCCCACCCTTCCTCACACTTCCCTGGCGTAAGGGCGCATGTCCCTCTAGACATGAACCGCAACAGGCATGGAGTTATATGGAAAACGCGGCTTGTGAGGAAATGAAGATACGCAAAGGGAGACGACGAAATGAGCCGCAGCTTTTCGGCTGAGCCCGCAGCGGATCTCCAGTCGAATTTGACGAAATTTAAAGTCGGTTTATCTCTCCACGACCCGGGATGATGGTTTGAAAGGCCTGCGCTGAATTACGCTAGACATGAGTATTAAATGAAATCAGATCGAAGAAAAAAAATTGTACGAAGACCGCCTTTGAACCCGAAATCCACTGGAAAAAGAAGTTACGAGCTATATAGACATTACGTATAGACATTACAGCTTAGAGTATTTCCGGGTGCTGGAGCCGTAGTTTCGATTGCTCCGGGTGCTACGCCCGGAACTATTGGCCTATGAACTCGGAACGCGGACGGTATGTATATATAGCCTGTCACAGTGGCGTGGAAAACTATATCCGATAGGTACTCGGTAGGAGTGTCAACTAAAGAGAGGGATGACCCTCCTCCCTCAAAGGGGGGTCCGGGGAAAATGTTTTTGAAAATGAAGCCGCAAGAAAACAATTTTAACCCTTTTCGGTGAATATTGTGCCAAGAAATTGACGTTGTATTTTTGTTTTTTTACTAAGCGTTTTTCTGCAATTTATTTTTTTTTAGTGATAGTGTAGTGTCCATAGGTGTAGAGCACATCCATAAGCAGTCCCCAGTACAAAACTGTTAAATCAGCAATTTTTTCCATGTCCAAGAAGTCTGTATTTGACTTAGTTTTCGCAAACCTTTACTCATTTTTGCGGAAGGACGCTTGTTGGTTATAGGACATTTCTTCAACGATTTTTTGTCCGAGCACTTTTTCATTCCAGTAGTTTAAGTCAACGCGTTAGCAACGCCGTAGCACTCCGCGGCGCGGCGGGCGACCAGCGTGACACGCGCATAGGCGCCTACAAACCTAACAGGGATACTTCACGCATTGCGCAACGCGTGAAGTATCCCGTTAGGTTTGTAGGCGCCAGTGCGCATTTCGTTCTGTGTTAGATCTTTAAACTCGCGGAGTCAGCGTTTTTCAACTCATGATTTTGAAATGTTTGCACGCTCTGCACGGATTATTCTCATTTAAATTGATGAAAAATATGTATTAAAGGAAAATATAACTTATAGGTTTTGAAAATATTAAGGTGGTTCCGTGTCTAATTTAATGATGTCCAAAGCTTTTCAATTTTTCCTTTATATGTTGTGCTTTTACTGTGCTGCAGCGTGGTGTTTTCGCAACTAAACGCTTAAAATTGGACGTGTTTGACTGTAAAAGATCGATTTAAAAGTGGGTTAAAACCAAAGATTGCGTCCTCTTTGGTTTTTTCTCTCTCTTTCATTGTTATATAGTTCCTTTCAACACAAGTGCGGCTCAATGAGATTAATATCGATGCCATCGCTTGGAAAAGGTTTTACAAATATTTGCCACGTTTTAAAAATAAAATGTTTTTTAAATAAAGTAAGTTGGTAGTTGGTATATTTTAAGACATTCAGCGTCACAGGCGAAACAACTACGCAGAATAACTGTATAAGTAGACTTCAAGACGCTGAATGTCTTAAAATATATTAACTAACTAAGTAACTTTATAGATAGAAGTAAAACCAAATATTCACCGATGAAAATTTCATTTAAAAAATGAGTTACCATAACAACACCTTCTTCTCTCTCAATTTTCTAATTCAATATTGGCAATATAATTTTACATGCGGACTGGAATATAATCTTTGGACCAGGTCACTGTTTCTTATTTTAAGCGCGGATGTAAATTACTGGACTAAACAGGTGCTCGGACAAAAAATCGTTGACGGAATGTCCTGAAAACCAGTATTTATTTACATTCCCAGCCATCATCGTTTTTTATTGACATCTGAAGATTGCCATCGGCATTTGTTTAGTGTTTCTTGTGTTAGGAGGTTGACTCGTTGGCCCTGAGAGCGCCATATTTCAACTTTTCCAGACTCTCTACAAATAGATACTTCAGGACGGAGCCCTGCGTCAAAATGGTATCCTCTGCAGTGGCGTGGCATGAAAAATCGATTATCGATATTTCCTCATTTGAATCCGTTGTAAAGAATCGATTATTGAGGTGTTCGCTGCGAACACCCTATTAATCGATCCTTTTCCATAGGGTTAAATGATAGATGAATCGATATATCGCAAAGCACGACACGCCACTGATCCTCTGTAATGGAGGCACCGCCGAAACTCAGAAGTCTCCTTTGGATGGATCGATATTTTCCGTCTGATACATCTCCTTCATTTCCTCGGTGGCTCGTTACTGCCTTTTCGTCTTTTGTCAGCCGCAAAATAATCGAGGCCCATATCGTGACGTCACCACGCATCTGCGACATTTTAATCATGCATTATTCTCCGAGACGCCACGTCATCACAGCGCCCGTCATTGTACTCGATACTCACTTATCCCTTTTGTTACCCGGCCTCCATTGTTTTCTCGACCCCCTCCCCATCCCCCCCGTAAAATACAGCACAAGGTTGTCTAATTTGGCTTGATTATGGCGTTCGCTACTAGAGTGCCTTTATTGGGAGAGCATTGACGGATAAAATATATTTTAGAGACCCGCCTTAGGGTGGGTTGCAATTATTGATGAAAATGTAATCGAGAGACACCATGTAAATCATTCCATTAAATTTTAGGAATTGATGAGAGATATTGAGAAATACGTGGCGACTTTGCATGTGTGCATGCATTCTTATGGGTCTCAGGGCTCATGTCTTAATGCACATAGTTCCGTTTGATAGAAATACGTCCATTTGCCGAAAAGTAACGTTGACACCGGAACTTAACTACTATAGCCTCACCTGATAACGTTGCTTAGATTTTTGGTGCGGGGAGCGGAATATCTCAAAGAGTCTCCATTTTGCGAGCTAGCCATCAGTTATAAGAAGGAGCCGTGACATAAAAAGAAAATTTAGGAGGTCAGAGCACTAAAATTAAAGATGGCTTCTTCAACTTAATTAACCGCGGAATGGAATGAAGCATGTAATCACGTTTTCCGCATCTGCTTTGAGAGTTGACTGATTAAAACGTATCGGAATTAAAAGGAAGTATCTCTCTTGCTATAAGGGTGTGAAATTTCGCATATAATTATTCATTTTTTCGTCTAAGTCCGTTCGAGAGATCTACCAGCCTGATTTTTGCGGCCTTTAATGCTACCATATTCAGGAAAAACGCCGTATGAGCCTTCAGATCTTGCCAAATTTAATTGATTTAAAATACGAATATTCAAGGAAATGTGTGAATATGTTTACTCTGATTATTTGGAGAATATCATTCACAATCAGATCTATAATATCTGAAAATATCCAAAGAAAACATCCGTGTATAACTCCTTAAAAATAAAAATAAATCGCTGGAGGGAATTTAGCCACGCGAATGTCATTGTTCATGAGGCGTTTTTCCTTAGTCCGGCAGATTACGAGCAAGGGCGAGGTTTGAATGATCCATTGTCGATATTTCCCCCATTTAAAGCTACAGTAAAGGATCGATTATTAATGTATTCGTTGCGAAGACCCTGTTTTCATCATTTTCCATAGGCTAAATGGCAGAATCAATATACAGCCGGAAGTTCGGTCACACCAACCGAAAGTTCAGTTTGATAAATCAGAAGTTCAGTTCGACAAACCGAAAGTTCAGTTTGACAAACCAGTTCAACATACAGAAAGTTCAGTTTAACAAACCAGTTTTTCAAACCAGTTTTACAAACCAGTTTGACAAACAGAAAGTTCAGTTTGAAAAACAGGTTAACAAACCGAAAGTTCAATTTGACAAACCAGTTTAACAAATAGTAAGTTCAGTTTGTTTAACTGGTTTGTCGAACTGAACTTGCTGTTTGTCAAACTGGTTTGCCAAATTGAACTTTCGGTTTTTCAAACTGAGCTTTCTGTTGGTGTGACCGAACTTTCGGCATATCGTCACCTTCCAGGCAAAGTATCACAAGCGCCATGCGACGTTTAAAAATTTCCGCCGCCATTTTATTTCTTTACTGAGAAATTGTTGGTTGAATCTGTTTGGAAATTTCACTAAATTTTATCGGCAGCACAAAGAAAATTCAGTGAAATTTTTGGACAGCTTCGTTGAACAATTTCTCTGGAAAAAAATAAAATGGCGGCGGAAATTTTTAAACGTCATATGGCGCTTGTGATACTTTGCCTGGAAGGTATATGTATTGCAAAGCACGCCAAACCAGCAAGTAAGAGATAGTGATGAGCGCAATTTTTTCAGCTAAACTCACGGGAGCCACGGAGCGGACCTCTGGGGGTTGGGTCGCGTTGCTGCCCTGGCGCTCTCTAAAAATGGCGACATCGACAGAAACTTTGGCAACATCCTCTGCAGTCATTATATAAGGACGCCCCCAAAATCGGTTCCTTTTCAAAGAAAGATACATGTGAGTGAGTGATTATGACGGAGCCTCCCCCTTTCTCCCTGCTTTATGGGACTGATTTTGATCGAACGTGGCGAAAGTTCAGGAGAGCTCAAGTTTATTGATGACGTCACGGACTATGAGTGAAGTCTTCCAATTCCTCCATTTCGGACGTTCATCTTCATTCCTCCGCTCACGTCCGTCAAAAATAGCAAATTATGGCTGGACGCCGCGCGCCGCGCCTCGCCGCACAGTGGATCGAATAAATGGGAGAGGTCGAACATGAATTTTCGGTCGAAAACTGCTAGTTTTGATGTTCATTTTGTCAAATTTCAAATTTTGCGAGGTGTCTCAGAAAGAAGATTTTACGAGAAAACCAATGAAACCGCTCTAAAAGCCTTGAAATCTTGTATTAACGGAGTTATAAGCTTTTGATGTCCCCTTGTCTGACTATTTAATTGGACTCATTCCATTGTGCGCCGTCAACTACGTGCGCCGGCGTGGCGTGCTTTGCGATAAGTCGATTCATCTGCCATTTAAACCTATGCAAAACTATCGATGAACAGGGTGTTCGCAACGAACATCTTAATAATCGATTCTTTAGTACAGCTTTAAATGGGGAAATATCGATAATCGATCATTCACGCCTCGCCACTGGCTCAATTCCACGAAAATTTGGCGCCACCGGAATGTGAATCCGGGACCTACTGACCTAGAGTCAGTCGCGCTGACCACTAGGCCAACCTGGTCGACTGTTGAATTGCTGTACAAAAACCTTTGAGGTTAAATCCCTACCTTGAAATATCATTTGGATCAAAGTCGTTCGATAAGAATCCAAACATTTACTATAAGAACTTATATTATGTAAATTGTTGAATAAAGTTAGAAGGGGAATGTCCTGGATTTAAAAAAAAAAAAAAAAAAAAAAAAAAAAAAAAAAAAAAAATCCAAAAATTGACTCGGAGGGTTCGCTTCCACCAAGCAGCGCCCAATTCGTCACCTTCCAGGCAAAGTATCACAAGCGCCATGCGACGTTTAAAAATTTCCGCTGCCATTTTATTTTTTTACAGAGAAATTGTTCAACGAAGCTGTCCGAAAATTTCACTGAATTTTCTTTGTGCTGCCGATAAAATTTAGTGAAATTTCCAAACAGATTCAACCAAAAATTTCTCAGTAAAGAAATGAAATGGCGGCGGAAATTTTTAAACGTCGCATGGCGCTTGTGATACTTTGCCTGGAAGGTGACGAATTATCGGTACCTGTGGCAAGCCCGCGGAAAAGCTCCACTAAATCGCTGGCGTCATAAAAATAATACACTCACACAGCCACACGGAGGAAATTCAATTTTGGGCGTTTGAGGTTTGCTCACGGCTAAGTTCGTCATAGCTCGCGATCGTGACGGTGGGCGGGGGAGGGGGTGGAGGGGGGTGAGGGGGGGTAGGATGAACTCCTCTAATGACTTCGGGATTGATTTCCGCAAACTCCTTCTCATTTTTCCACCCCCGCCGAGGAGCGGGTATTGGAGCCGAGCCAGTTACCATTTTTCCCCGAGGCGGGGGGGGGGGGGGGTGGTGGTGGTGGTCGGGGGAGGGGTCGTGCTCACAGAGTTGTCTGGCACGGGAGCTGTCAGTCCTGTAATCATTTCCTACATGAAGTTTTGAGCCTCCTGCCAAGCTCTCCAACCAACCCCAACCCCTGCCCGCCTGCTACTGCTGCTTAGCCTGTTGGTCACGATAAGTTGGCCGCGTCAGTCACAAGGACTCGCTTTTGGACTGTGAAACTAAAAAAGTTTCTTCCTTTTTTTGAGGGAGGTTGTTCGTGGTTATCCCTGGATTCAGGAATGCGAAGATCTTCCACACGGGTTCGGCGACTATTAAGATAGACGTGCTGCAGCACGGAAGTATCTTCTTCCTAAATGGATCGACGCATGCTAAAAGCTTCCAAGGATCCGCTTTCAAAGTTGAACTGCTAAATTTCACTCGCGGTCAACAAAAATTGTCCTGGAGATAATGCTACTTTGAGGGCTTCCTTAAACTCATCTTAATCCTAATGTAAACCAAAGGTCTTGTGATGAAAGGAGCTGCTTCTAAAAAACGACGTTTGTAACTTGTGAGTATGTGACAAAAGGGGAGGAGTGGCCAAGGAGGTTTCAGGCAAAAGAGATGACATACTGTATCCAGGTGAGGAAAGGGGTGGATTTTAGATTTCCTATGTGCTCAACGTTACTTTCGTTGAGTTCCCTGACATGTTTTGGTGGGATTCCCTGACAATTGAAGACAATATGCCAGATGATGAAAAAGACATAACTAGAGACAGTTTTCCGGCAAATGTGTTTCACGAAACGTCAAACCTCTTCTAAGTAGAGAGCAAATAAAGGTGACTTAAGGATTTTCCCCTGACATTTCGTCATTTTCCCTGACATTTTCTACGTTTCTCTGACTTTCAAAAATTCTCTTAAATTTCCCCAAACCGATTCGAACCTCTTCTAAAAAGCAAACTAAGGTGACCTAAAGATTTTTCCCTGACATTTCCAGGACTTTCCTGACTTTCAAAAATTAGCTGACTTTTCCCCAAACCTCGTCAAACCTCTTGTACAAAGGAACGAAAGGTGACTAAAACATTTTTCCCTGAGATTTTCGTAATTTTCCCTGATTTTTTCCGGTTTTCCGAATATTCCCTGACTGCGGCAACCCTGAAGAGAGGGTGCACTAAATGACCTGGATCGGGAGGACGTAATGTTGCTGGAGCCTGGGTTGCGTGCAGCCACCGGGCCTGGGCCCCGGAGTCGGCGGGAAGTTTGAGCCGGCGGAAATGAATATCGACACTCGGGAGTGATGAGCAGTCAGATACGTCCGCTCGCCCCGGCCCACTCTCACGTCTCACGTCGCACTCGCGTCTCGCGTCCGCGTCGGCCGCCGTTAGCGTCAATCCGCCGCCATCCGCCGTGGCTCACGCCAGCCGCGTGACCCAATCATCCCCCCGTAGCCTCCGGAGGGAAACACTTAACGTGATTTTTGAGCTACGATGCCGCCCATCATCCCATAATATTTCTTCGTTTTGTGGGAGAAGTTGGCAATACTGTTCCCGCCAGTGGCGTGGCGTGCTTTGCGATATATCGATTGTTATGCCATTTAAACCTATGGAAAAGGATCGATAAACAGGGTGTTCGCAGCGAAAACCTTAATAATCGATTCTTCGCCGTAGGTTTAAATGGCATAACAATCGATACATCGCAATTCACGCCACGCCACTGGTTCCTGCGCCATTCGGAACAAACCAGGGTTGCAACAGAATCTAGAAAATGAAATTCCCTCACATTTCCCTGATTCCTCTGTCACGTTGTGGTGAAATTCCTTGACAATGGAGAATTTGCAGGTGTCTGAAATTTGATGAATTCCGTGTTTGAATGAACGCTACCAAGTGAGCTGAGCGAGAGGATACCCTTGGTTCATAAATTGAACAATTTTTGGAGGAGATATGACAAAATGATCTAATTTCCTAAAATGTATGCGTTTAGATGGGAAATGCCGCCAGATGACGTCACTTTTAAATTTATTTTTACAGTAGTTCCCATATAGCCGGAAAAAATTATTAAATATACTGCAAAATCAGCTCTTTAGGCACTTTCAAATGAAGCAATAAAATATTTGCGTGCAACTTCACCATCGAGGGTATGCTAGATGCTTATAAAGACATGATTTGAAAAAGTTTTCAGGCCGCATTTGTTGTTCGAAACGTCAAACTCATTCTAGAGAAGAAATATAGGTGACTGGACAATTTTTCCTTGACATTTTTGTCATTTCCTCTGACTTTTTTAAATTCCTTGGCATTTCATGATTTTCTCAGTACTCCCTGACTGTGGCAACCAACGTACAGTTACGTTCATTCGTCCGGGAAACTACAAAAAGTATCGCTGAAGTTTTTGGATCGTGCACCAAAAAACTTGAGGTCAAACTGCCGAAGTTCAGGTAACGCATCTGAGGCACTTTGGTACTTTGGTTGGAACTTAAAGCAAATCAACCGAAGTACCGTATTACTTTAAATGAGTGACCCGAACTTGAGCAGCTGAACTTCAAGTATTCGGGTACACGATTTGAAAACTGACAGGATGACTTGGACTTCTGGTCCCACGCACGAAATTTTTTTCACCATTAATTGGACTGCATTTTACAATTCGGAACTACAATATCTGGCTCAGTACAGAAACAATGTATGCACCATACGTTTCCCTATGCATGTTACTAACGGATGAGCCAGAATTTGCAAAATGCAGTCCAGTTGTCCGACAAATTTCAAAATTAATTACCGCATATTGAGACTAAAGCTCGATTAGAATGGTCCAACTTTTTTCGTGGTTTGTTAAAAAAAGGGTCAAATCATCAAACTAGTTTCTGTTGAGTTATACCTCGTTGGTGAAAGTGGTAAACGAAAGAGGTTTAAATTTTGAAAATGAGTGAGTTTGAAAAAGGACCAAGTAGTTTCGACTGTGATGAGCGGTCATATGATGGCGTATGCGTTTTGTTTTATTATATTTTACTTTTTCCGCAAGCCTCTAATTTTTGGGTATAAATGCCAAATCTCTCTCTTTTTTTTCTTAGAAGTTCTTACAGAGTCTGATTGGCTTCTCCTTAAGTAGTGATTAGAATTCAGATTGCATTGACGCAACAGTTCAAGCGTCACAGTTTTGATGGTATCATCGCATAATAAAGGCAACCCCGGTCGATTTTGCGTTGGCAGCAATTTTCGATGTTCAATTTTCCAGCGAACGAATGTCAAGCATCATGCATATCATTTAATTTGGATGCAGTTTGAAAATGCAGTTCTCAATTACAGCAATTGATTGATAATTGGCACGATCACTGTGTCGACGTAGACGGTCAAAAATTAGTATGCAATTATGCTGTTTAAAAGCGAGAGGCACTAAAAAGGGTAATGAATTGCATCTCTCTTGAGGGGCGTAATACAGAACATGAACTGCTATGATTTTGATCGTGCTCCATTTTAGCGTGATTTTTGCGGGTACACGGAAGCGAGCTTCGAATTCCGGTTATTTTTTGCGATTGCATGGTTTGTTTCGAAACATGATAGGACAAAAAATATAAACAAATTAATTTGAAAGTTTGTGATACTGCCGGAAAGAGTGTTTTAGGGTCATACGCATCTTGAATCATTTTTAGTTCCCTTTTTCTTTTACATCACATTGAAGAAAATGGGCACCGATTCCATTTGTTCGATAAGTGCCCAACGTCAGGATTATTCGAGGATTATTAATTGGATAAACCTATTTTCCAAAGAAAGTAAAAGAAAAATTATCTTTTTGGCTACATGGCTATGGCTAAAACATTTTCCATCCACTAAAGATCCATCCACTTCACGGCTTAATTTAAGTTCTTCTCGTTTTATGGAATTTTGTTTATTTGGTGTCAAGTTTTTTTTTTTTTTTTTTTTTTTTTTTTTTGAGTACTTTAATAACATAATGAGCACGAGGCTCACTTAAAATAAACCCGAGAATACACAGTCAGAAAACAGGAAACACAATGTCATATGGTTCAACACACTAGATGATTCTCACATTAAGCTCGTTAATTGAAAAATAAGGTTGTGGTCTTCATTATTTTTTTTTTATTCTCAGAATTTAAACGCATTACCATTCGCTTACAGACGATTTTTTTTTGGTACCTTTTACAAATTTTGATGAACATATTTGTGACTTAAAGAACTATAGCGAAAACTCATTCGACCAAAGGATGCCACTATTCGTGCACTCCGGTATGCACGAGTATCATTCCTATTTGAAGGCGTTTTAATCCACTGAAAATCCTCTATACCTATAGTGTTATGGTCCTTCCATCGGTTATGGTCTGAATGTTCGAAAAAATGTGCCCTTTTTTCCAGTTTTCAATCAACCTTCCATTTTCCCCGATTGTCGCAATAAATTGTTAGAATCTCCGATTTCGAATTCCTGTGCAAGACTGA
Organism: Bemisia tabaci; assembly: GCF_918797505.1. Lineage (NCBI taxonomy): Eukaryota > Metazoa > Arthropoda > Insecta > Hemiptera > Aleyrodidae > Bemisia > Bemisia tabaci. The sequence goes on along the minus strand of NC_092795.1, from coordinate 4,429,860 downwards.
TTCACTAGCTACGTCATTCACAGCAAGGAGCTAGGTGTAATTTTTACATAGAAAAAAAGGGTTTACCTGAAGTGAACATTTTCACGGTTTCCTAAGATATTCATCTTTGCAATGGAGCGCTTACACGCGTGAGAGTTTTGCGAATTATAAACTTTTCCTTACTTAAATTTTCGCGAGAAACACAATGGTGCCACTCTACAGTTTCCTCTGAATCAAACTCCAAAGCTTCAAAAAAGCTCTCAAAGTTGAGGCCGTAATAGAGGGGGTATCCCACGCTACCCTAAAATTCCATCTCTATACGTATATCGAGAAAAGCTCTGTGCAAATATATAGGGAGCAAATACATTAGCAGGGTTGCCGTGTTTTTAGTCTTGGAGTTCTCAAAGAAAGTGGAAACCCTTGTTAGCGTATTTGCTCCCTATTTTTGCACAGAGTTGATCTTGATATTGAGGTGGACTTTCAGGGTAGAGTAATGGAGTAATGGAGGGACCCCTCCATTACGGCCCCAACTTAGTGAGCTTTTTTTGAGCTTTGGAAATGATTTCAGAGAAAACGAGCGGCAATATCGTGTTTCTCGCAAAATTTTACAAAGAATCAGTATTTAAATCACAATTTCCTAACACATGCAATACGACGGTGTAAGTCGGCAATCACATAACTCGTTTGCGGTGTCTGAAAATCTCCGTCTCTATGTTAATTTTTTAAAGGAGAACAAATTGACATCATTCCTTGAAGTTTATGCAGAATTTTCTTCGCATAGAGAAGAAAAATCACGGCAGTTTTAAAGAATTGCAGCTGAGTAGTGTTCCGTTTAAAAGATAAAGTACGACAGGAAGTCTGCGACGTCGCAAACCGAGTTATGTGATTGCCGACTTACATCGTCGAATAGCTTTATTACGTACTCTTCGATTACAAATTCCTGACATATGCAAGAGCTACATTTCCGCGTTATTTTTAAAACAAATTTGACAAAGAATGCAATGATAGGAGCATTTGGTTCCTTTTAGAGAAACACTAAATCAGTCAATCTATGAATGTTCCCAGCTTAATGTATCCGGATGGGAGAACGGACAATCGCCAATCACCGGCGTCAGGTGTTACTACCGGACAATGGTTAATGCGCAATGGGCGAGTCGCAGCGCAAAGAATAATCTGACCGCTAAGTGCGCGAAATCCCCACGACAAGCGGTAATTTAGGTTGATTACTCGATCGAGCGCAGGCGGAACCACCCCTCTTCGCAACGGCGCTGTGCTTCGGGTCCCCAAAGTCAAACATTTGGCCTCGAGAGCCCCGGCATCTCGGGGGCTTTTGTCCCGGGCCATTCGGGGTGTCCGCCCCCGCACAGTGGAAGGAGCTTTTGGGAAAGGTCGAACATAGCATTTCGCCACTCCTCTCGCGGAGGGGAATACACATAGTTAGTTTCCGTGTTCAGTGTTACTCGATATTACTTGTTTTATGTACGACTGATGCTAGGTCATTTAGACGTATATCTATCAAACGGAACTATGTGCATTAAGGCGTGAGCCCTGACACCGTGACATAAGAATATGTGCATAACAGGGCTCACGTTATAATGTACATAGTTCCGTTTGATAGAAATACGTCCATTTTTCCCGAAGAAAAACATTTCTTCCACACGTTTCCCTGATACTTTTTCCTGCAGGTTTTTCGTCCCTCTACAGCAAGTCCTACGAATCAGATGTTGCGCAGGCTTTAAACAATTTCAATTTTTTTCGCAAAGTCCCGTTGGAAAAAAGTCAAAAGTACATCCCATTCGCAGGACTAACTGCAATGAGACAAGCAACGATAAGGAGAAAATTATTAAGAAAACTTGTAGTGGGAAACATCATTTACGAAAAATGACTTGCCACCAAAAGACCTTGGTGGCACACATTTGTGTGTGCTACACAACACAATTTTGTGTGCTACACAACACAATTTTGTGTTTTTTGTGGGCTACACAACACAATGGACCACTAGACAAGGTACGAATTTAAGCATTCTGATACATATTTTTTAACCAAAATTTCACGTAAAACACGATGCGCACAGCAAAAATTACCGAAATTAACTCCTTACAATGATATTAAATGATTCCTGATGCGTGAGTTCAAACCACCCGCTCATTAAAACTCAATGCTCTACGTGATTCACATCGCGCGCTGAACATTATCATGACAGTCTTTGCGATATCAAAATCTGGCAACCTCAATTTTGACGCTTGCGGGCTCAGCTATAGCAAATCGCTTATAATTTGAACAACACATGGTGGGTTATGAACAGTAATCGATTGAGAGGCTAGCTGAAACTGTTGTGGTGCGTGATTTGACTCACGTAGAGCTTTGAGTTTCTTGTGAGCGGGCAGTTCAAAATCCGCGTAATCAATGTGAAATAAAAAGGTTAATATCTTCATCAGGAGCTGGTTTCAGTAATTTTCGTTGCGCGAATCGTGTTCTACGTGAAATTCTGGTTAAGAAACGTGTATCAGATTGCTTGAATTCGTACCTTGTCTAGTGGTCCATTTTGTGTTTTTTTGTGCTACACAATACAATTTCGTGTGCTACACAAGACAGTTTTGTGTTTAATCGATCCAGTCCGTAGATCACTAGCTGGGACATCGGATTATGAAGAACGTGTCCGGCCGAACTGATGTAATCTTGTTAGTCGATGAGATCGCAGATTTTAAACACAAAAATTTGGTCACATCATCCCAAAAATTTGCTCGCTTTTACACAGGGAAAGGAACACCGAAAAAAATCAACCAAAAGCTTGTTTTACTTCGTCTGTTGCGTCCCATGTTAACACAAGATTATGATCACGTCTTGTTCTTACTGTGTATCTCGATTTCCGCATGAGCTCCAAAGAGTATGGATTTCTATGTGGAACAGGGCTCACGTGGAAATGAAGATACGCTCTTACGCCAGCAGGTTGATTATAGCAATTGATAGACAAAGCTATGGGCAAGGAAGACAAATTAAAAATAAAGCGATCCTATTGGTTAAAGCCAGTGGTTGCAATGGACAAGGAGGAAAGTGATAGACTAACAAACTAACGGTAACGCACGTGTGACCCTGTAGTTAGTCCATCATGTCCCTCCTTTGTCTATAACACCCACCTGTTTAGACCAATAGGATCGCTCCATTCTTCCTATGTTTTCTTCGTCTATAGCTTTGTCTATCAATTTCAATAATCAGCCGCAGAGGAGCGACGATTTTCAACAAAACTGCTGAGGAAGAGTTCCGATAAGGGCCGTTTTTTGGGCCAACCCTGGTTGAATTTCCTCAACTCTACGATTTTTTTCTCATCGAGGGTCTGTATTTTACAGGATACAAAATGATCTCTACAATTTCGGTCTCTTTCCAGATTTGCTATCGACCTAAACATGGGTATAAAGATTTCGGCGAAAACTCTGGATTATATATTGGCATTTCGGCATGCGACCGCAAACCCGCAAAACTCGTATTTTTCGCACAGAATCGGCTTTCAATCTCATGTTCTGGCCCGAAAAGAGACCAATCATGATGCATTCTGTAACATACAGACTTTCGATGAGCAACAAATCGTATAGTCGAAGAAATTGAGGGTGGGCCAAAAAACGACCCTTACCGAAGTATTAAACCCATCTGATTGATATTAATTTCGTCACATTATTAATTTTAAGGTAGTCCTCAAAGGTAATTCTACAAGGAAACCAATGAGACGACATTTTAACTTCTACGCTTCGTGTTAAAAGAGAAGGAACATTTTGCCATCAGGAACGACAATTTTTGACTCATATTAAAAACAGTACATACGCCATGAGGCTCCCCTATATAGGTAGGTGTTTTATGAGCTAGAAAGTGTAGTTCCTTACTGCAAAATGCTGTCTATATAAGCTTTCCAAGTTTTCAGATCATTTCCAGTCGCGTGGCGTGCTTGGCAATACATCGCGTTATTATCTGCCATTTAAACCAATGAAAAAGGATCGACAAATAGGGTGTTCGCGACAAACACCTTAATGACGGATTCTTTACCATAGCTTCAAATAGAGAAATATCAATACTTGATCATTCACGCCACGCCACATGTCATGTTCCATCACTCCTCCAGACTTGGCCCACTGAGCCACGGTTGCTCGCGAAACGCAGCGTCGGCTTGTTCAGGGTGCACCCTCCGTGAATGGACCTCAAATTGCGCGAGCTATTGTCTTTCGAGTGGAGCCTTAAAGGGTTTGTGTGGTGTGCGAGGAGGCCGGGAGTTGGCACTCCTCTTTAGGCGCCGCGAAAAATGGAGGGCTGGGGGTTTCTCGCGACAGCCGCTGGCGTCCCACGCCGAAAAAAAGGAAGTTTTAAACGACGCCGGAAAGCTGAATTGCAACGTTTCAGTTTGGCGAATTTTTCTTTTCACGGTGAAAAATTTTATGATATGTTTGGTCTTCGTATTTTAAACCATTTACATTTGCTAAGCTCCTTAGCAGAGGTTTTTCGGCAAAATTCTTGTCTTTTTCCGCACATTAGAATCCACTGTCTAAAAAACTTGCGTATCGACTTTTCCTGCATGTTAACAATATTCATATTCTTTCCTTTGCTTATGTGTAACAGAAAGTTGCCGTGAGTTATGATCATGCACTAAAGTGTCATGCCTGTGTGAACATGTTTTGACTTTAGTGTATGATGAAAAAAATGTTTTGGTTGATACTTAAATTATTTCCTTCCTTCGAACGAACTGTTTCAAAAATATTTTGATGAAAGTTGTGTGGTAGGTTTCCCAATTGAAAATAATAATGATTCAAGGAAATACTCTGAAATGGCGTGATGCTATGTGGACACGTCTATTCTTTAACAAAGCAATTTTCTGTCAATATTAAAATGGCTTATCGTTTAAAAGCAACGTAAACGCTATTTTCAAAACTTTGTCGAACAGAATTAAGGCATTCAAGAGGAAATTCAATATTCTTGGAAAGTTCAACCAAGTTGACTTGAAAAAAAGAAAGTTCAAGGAGACATTCGTAAATTTACCGTATCGCATGCTTTCGGGCCAGAGAATGTTCAAAATCTTCGAAGTTGAATCAGACATGCGGCTTACCTGGAACAATAAAGTAAAGGAAAGAAAATTAATCAGTGAAATACATGTATTATAAGTGCATCCATATATATATCACGACAAGACTCTTCAACTTTTTATTTATTTATTTGTTAAGAAAAAACCCATGGTTAAATTCCAAGAATTTTGAAGAAAAATTTGATTTTTTTCAGCAGTTCCGTGAACTTGGACCGAAATAGCCAGGCGTGGAAAGTAAGCGGACCACGTCAACGCATCATCGCGTATAGTCCGCATGCATGTTTTATGCCCGCGTCTGAGACTGAGCTTCCACGCAAGCCGAGCCTTCACCGCGATGACGCGCCGAGCCGGGGCGGGCGCTCCCCGCAAAACGCGGAACCACAAAACGCGGGGATCCTCGAAAAAAGAGAAAAAAAGGGCGAAGAAATAAAAACGAAGTAAAACAGACAGCCGCCGAGTTGGGAAGTGGCAATGAAAAAGTTAGCAGTTAGCGCTGCTCGTGTGTTTCAGTTATGAACTCCGGGGGCGAACTTGTACTCGCATCTTGCTCCACTTTGTGAGAAATTAATGAAGTCAGAAACAACGGCGGGGAGGGGGCGAGTAGTTGAACGTGAGCTCCGTTGCCGAATCTCCAGAAAAATGTGCGACACGCAATGAAAAAGGACGGGTTTTACGGGGTGGTTTGGCAGGGTGGACGGCGGGCATCAATGCCGGAGCCGTGACTGCATTGCACGTTCCTCCAAGAGTAGTTAAAAATTCTGCACTTCTTGACGCCTGCAGCCCGAGCACCGCAACCCGCGCTACAACCGCACGGCCACCGACGCGACGCTCCCACCGCATTGTCAGACGTCGCCCCGCAAACATGTCCATGGTCATGCCCGTTTCCGGTGTCAACGGCAAACCAATGGGTTGCGCAAAAAGTGGAGACATACATTTTGAGGGAAGTTTGGAAAAAAGAATTCGAGCAGTCGCTGTCTCTTGGAAATAGAGAGAATGACCGTCTACTAAGACAGGCTGGTCAAAAATCAGTACTTTTACAGTACTTTCCAGTACATTCCCAAGGATTCAGAATCTCCTCAACAGAAAAATTCAGTAATTTTTCAATACCTCTATTTGACGAAATTCGAAAAATTTAAAAAAATTTAAAGTCACGCGTAAAAAGCGACAAAAATGACAAAAAATGAAAAGCATTCTAAACCTCTGGAGGAAAGTCCGCACTTTTTCAGTACTTCCGGACCGCCTTTAAAAAAACAGTAGTATTTCCGGCCTTTCCGATAATTCCAGAACTGTAGACACCCTGATGAAAGCTAGGAAAAATGTAAATATTGGAGTGAGTAAATATGCGAGTTTTTAGAATTCTAATTTGAACGGCCTCTGGAAAAGGGATCTTAGTAAGAAAATGGTATATCATATCATTTTTGGTAGAGGCGGCGACATCTGCAGAGTTCAGTTGAAAAGCTATTTTTGCGAAGCGCGATCGGCTTCATTTCGGATACTTTTGGAGGAGGTATAAAATTACTCGAACACGTATTGTTTCCCGCCGCGAAAATAAGGCCTCGGGTCGATGCGTGCGATCATGCGTGAACTGCGATTTATCGTCTCGTTATTGTGGCGGGGGAACCCACCGCGCTATAAAAAAACGTCACACGCGCTTCGAGCGTCACTTAAATCCGCTGAGGGAGCGTTACGTACGTCATGATCGCTCCCTAATAAAATATGAATTCCGTATCAAAATTGAACGTAGTTCTGCCAAACGGAACTACAGACATGTGGGAAATACGGGTTGTGCTCTAGAAGGCTGCGTTAGAAACAATGTAACACTGGAAAAAAAAAAAGTTGCTTGGAACTAGAGTCCAGACTCTTAAAAACATGGACAAGAAAAAATACTCTTAGTTCAATCGGACTTTCTGCATGAATCAGAGGAAATCCGCCTAAATTAAGAGGCTCGGCTCTTCGATTCAAGGAAAAATCCGATTGAATCAAGGGTATTTTTTCTTGTCAATGTTATTCCGCCTAAATCAAGAGGTTCGGCTCTTCGATTCAAGGAAAAATCGGATTGAATCAAGGGTATTTTTTCTTGTCAATGTTATTCCGCCTAAATCAAGAGGCTCGGCTCTTCGATCCAAGGAAAAATCGGATTGAATCAAGAGTATTTTTTCTTGTCAATGTTATTAAGAGTCTGGACTCTAGATGCAAGTAACTTATACTTCCAGTGGGATTTTACATGAAATTAAAAGGGAACTAAGCGCCAAAATATGCTGCGCTCATGAGCCGTGGGCATGTGACAAGAGCGTTGTGGACAGGGCTCATGAGTTAAAGAGTCACGATTCCGATATCTCTTGTCCCGGTCGTCACGGGCGCATTTTATCAGGGGACGTTCATGACGTGCGTAAAGGCCTGATACACACGGCTATTAATCGCCGCGGTTGAAAGACGAAAGCCAATGGCGAGCCTTGATTTCGATACATCAACGTCAAAATGGATGGAAATCGAGGCTCTCCAATGGCTTCCGTCTTTCAACCGCGGCGATTAATCGCCGTGTGTATCTAGGCCTTAACGCTCTAGAAATGGAGGAGGGTCAAAAATGCCAAAAAAGTGCGTTACGTACTTAACGAACCCTCCTTCGGCGAATTTCAGTAAGGCCCAAAGCGCATGCGACGTCTCTCCATAGCGCGGTGGGTCCCGCCACAATGACGAGACGATAAATCGCGGTTCACGTATGATCGCACGCATCACCCCGGAGCCTTATTCTCTCTCGGCAGCGGCGGGAAACAATACGTTCGAGTCATTTATACCTCCTCCAAAAGCATCCGAAATGAAGCCGATCCCACTCGGCAGAAACAGCGTATTTGCACGGGATCCACACTCTCACTTAGGCCGTTATCCGAGTTGTAACCTCAAGAGTGACACTCCGGGGCTCAGCCATTTGATTTGCGACCAGGTACGGTCCGGGGGGGAGGGGGGGGCACCGCTTATTGACATTAAAGTGACACTTATTAATGACGAGGAAGAGACGAGCGTTTATCCGCGGAGCTGAAGCTTCGAGCGGTGCGTCATAATTTACGGCGGCTAATATTTCACCGTGATCTCCGATCGTCGCTCCTCCGGCGTAAGGACGTATCTCGATTTTCCCATGAGCCCTGGAGAGCATGGAGTTATACGGGCGACAGGGCTTACCACGGAATCGGGATACGCCCTTATGCAATGTGCCCCACTCATATTCGGCACTCGACTCGGCGTTCATAGACTTTGGCGCTTAATTAATTTGCGCGTATTTATGCTGAAATGAACCGCGGGCAAATGTATTGGAACCGAAGGAACTGTGTGGCGGTCATGTCAATAGATTGACGGACGAAAGACTGCCAAAGAAGTTGCTTGATTGGGTTCCTCCCGGGAGGAGACGAAGGGGACGCCCAGTGAAAGGGTGGCGACAGGGGGTTTTAGAGGAAAAATGAGGGTTTGCCAGCTACCTGAAGGGGTTTGGGAGGATAGGGGACTTTCGCGACTAGGTGTCGCAGAGCGCCAGAGAGCGCTATAAAAGCGGCTGTATACATACATACTGTGTGGCAGGCACGGGTATACTTCGACCCCAAAAAAAGTTCACTTTTAAAATGTTTATTTTTCTGACAGAGAGGGTAGTTCTGCCGAAAATGTGGGTCATGTCATCGACATTTCCCTCGTGAAAGAACGTAACTGCATTTCAGTGCTGCCAAATTTCCCATCGCAAACTGCGTGTATACCATGAGAATATTGAGCAAGTCCAACAAAAGATTACCCTGCTTTTTTCTCTGATTTCATGCGAAAATCAGAATAATTTAGGGGAGAAATGGTGGATTCTTGAAAAAAAATTATTTGCGGAGTCAATTATGCAACCTTGGAATGGAGTTGCGTTCATTCTTCCGGAAAACGACGATTGGAGGCGTATAGGATCTAAAACTAAAATCTCCATTTCGCTGTCGGAAAAGGCAATCATTTTAATATGGAGCAGGTCAGTACATTCTACTTGCGTACTTTCCCAAGAATTTTCTACACGTTAGCAAGAAAATTATGACAGTATTGAGCGCACAAAGCCTTACTGATTATACTTTATCGTAAAATCCGAAACATCTGCCGATTTTTCAGACGTTCGAATGGAAATTCCAGCTTTTGAGTCTCCACGGTACATTTTGTCGCATCGTTGTCGTAAGAGTTATGTGGCTGCCCAGTAAATTGGCACCCTGTGCAACGCACGGGTGGTCGAATAGTTGCTCTAGTCCACATACGCTGTGTAAGCATTCAGTTTCATAGTCGTCCTTTCAAATCCAGCAACTTTAGCAAAGTCGTAATATATTTTCTTTCGCGGTGTACTGTATTTCCGGTGATATATCATTGTAATCCCTTTCCAATAAGATCCAGTTTTAAAGTTATACGGCTTAATTTTACTCGAAGTTTGCGAAAATTATCATTTTTATGATGTCATTTTGAGGGTTTCTAAAAACCTCCCTTCACCATAATGTAAATCATATGAAGCCTCCTAATGAACGACTATGAATATGCTGCAGGCAAATAGTAAGACTAGGAATTTTGTCGAATGCCTAGGCAAATAGTCAAATATTCTTACTTAGAGTAAAATGCGAATTATTTTTCCAATTTCAGACCAAATAATTCGCTGCTTCTGCGAGAAAAAAATCGCTGAAAAAGTGTACATGAGATAATTGTATTTTAAACGATATTCAGCTCCTGAACGAACATATACGAACATATTCATCTTGAAATGTTCAGTAATTATTGTAGTGTAGACTTTTGAAAATTTTAAAATTTAAACACTTGAAAATCATTTGCAGAAAAGAGGGGGTTCGTAAATTTGATAAGTTATTCTTCCCAAAGTATAGGAAACTTGTGAGCTCTTCGCCCACACGTCTAGTCTTCACGTAAGTCCCCTGCACTCCCCGCAAACCGTTTTTGGGTACTTACATTATTTTTTTTTATTTTTTTTTTTTTGCATTTCATAAAATTCGTGATTCAACCACATGCCTGCGGCAAATACAACCCTCGGAGCTTGTAGCACGAGTATGACGATCCCATGCGCATTCACAAAGAGGTCTCGCTCGGTTTTCAGTTTGAAAAATTAAACACGAGCAAAAACCAGACAACGCTAGATGCAGTTGGGATGATCCCAGTTGAAGCCGTCCAATTGTCGGAATGCAACCCCCCCCCCCCCCCCGGGCCCCGGGGGGCAACGAATTGCGCTCGAAGCGGCAACTGGCGAACCTGGAGAGACGAGCGTCTCGAGGTCCTCACGGCTTGTCTTTCTAATTATTTCCATCTCCTCCTTTTCAACCTGCAGCGCTGCAGCAGTGCCCCGCGCGCGCCGCACAGTGGATCGAGTCAATAGGAGGGCTCGGACAAAATTCGGAAACTTCAAACGCTTATAACTCCGTTTAAACGAAAGTTTGAGGTTCTGAAAGTGGGTCCATTGGTTTTCTCGTGAAATTTTTAGCTAGAAGCATCACTTTCAATCTAAAATGTGACGGGATAAACACCAAAATTAGCAGTTTTCGTCAATAATCTCATGTCCGACCTCTCTAATTAACCCGATCCATTGTGCGCCGCGACGCTCGACGGCGACGCTCCACCGGCGTCTTCATTTATTTTTCTGTCTTGTTATTTTCGCGCGCAAAAAACTTTCCTGATTTAATAAAGTCATTCAAACTTCCCCGCCCCCTCCTTTAAAACGCGCTCCTCCGCTTTTTTCGGCGATCCAACGACAACAAACGGAACCGTTCTTCATTTCCTCCCCCCCCCCCTTTTTACGGGATCCCCTCCTGTTCCTCCGTGTCGGGGGACGATTCTGCCACCGTGCTGAGGAATAACGCCGTATGCACCTTCGGACGTTGCCAAATCTCATTTGATAAAATACGAATTTTATAGGAATTTTTTGGCATATTTTTGCCACTAATTTTCACGGAATTTCGTACGTGATTGTATTACACTATATGAAAATTTCAAGGATATATATTCATAACTTTTCTTAAAAATTGATATTCTACAGACGGAAATTTGGCAACCATCCCGATGCTTATACGGCTTTACTCTTTGGCACGGCAGGAATACGGAACAAAACCTCAAAATCCAAGCGAAAACGAAAGTTTTCAAGAGCTGAGATTTCGAGAATTATCCACTTCCCTCACTTTTCAACAAACTTTTCATAACTCAGGACCTCGGTTTCGTAAGGGGGGGGGTGGTGGAGGATGAGGAGGGCGGTGAATTTGCAACAGACAAAAGTTTGAATAAATCGCAAATCATGATGGACGGATTTAGTGACAACGTCATTCGGTATTCGATGCGTTCAAAACGCACACCGAGAACAAACAGATCATTTTGAAACAAGATGGTTCGATAAAATCGTGTCAGGTCCTTCCCGTTCTGAGGAAAGAGGAAAATATCAGTAATGATGCACACTAAAGACTTGAACTATGATTCGATATTCCTGCGAATATAAGGTGCTAATTTCACTTCGCACTCACATCACTCGGGGGGCATATCACTCTTTGTGCGCTAAACAGACTCCGGCACTGAATTTCACTCCTCGATTTTTATCAGTGTAAATCACTCTATACAATCTGAGTTAATAGGTTTGGTGCCGTTTTTGGCTCTAAGAACTCCACAACTTAACCTCTAAAATTACCGACATGTCCGTGCCTCCCTCATACGCTACCGTGCTAGGGGAAACGCCGTATGAGCCTTGAGGCGTTGCGAAGTTACTCCAATAAAATGCGAATTTTCAAAGAAACTGTTCAACATTTTTCATTGAATTTTCAGCCAATTTTTTACACAGTTGAATCTAAAATATCTGAAAATAACATAGCAAAATATGCACAACTTTCCTCAGAACTACATGGTTTATCCGGGGAAATTTGGCAATTATTGAATGTTCATACGACGTTCTTCCTCAACACGGCAGTATGGATACGCAGTATGGAGCGATGGGCACTCTTAGTCAAGGGCAGAATGAATTGATCATTTGCAGATTCTACCCGACAGCGCGGCTCGCCGCATGTTTTCCTTTGGCTTCATTCAAAATTCAGCACTGCAGCACTCCTGACGAAACAATGGATGCAGATTCACCCCCGGACCCTCCCCCGCCTCCACCCTCTCCCACCGCGGAGTCGCTAAAGTCACACGCTGCTCCACTGACCGAAAACAGCGTAACTCCGGCAGGCGGATGCTGGCGGATACGTGGTTCTTGCTGAAAAAGTGGACGTCCAATGTTCCGTTCATCCGTCGAGAACGCCCGCGAGGCCGCCAGAGGTCCCCACCCTCGCAGCTTCCCGCGGTCACGGGATTGTCCACGTCGCCGTTGTCGAATCTCCTGCATTGTTATTTCATGCCAAATATAGACAAGGGCTTGTATTCATCGGAGTATCTATGTTGACAGAGTCCGGCCATTTGTGGGCCGGTTTTTCGTTGGCCGCAAAAAACGGAATGATACGGAGCGCTTATGGCCGTGAATGAAAAAAAAAACAAGATGGAAACTCAACGCAACTGTTGAATATCCTCTAGGAGGAATTAATGGAACAATCTTAACTTAATAAAGACTTAATTATCAATAAAAAAATGGACTTATTTTACGTCACATTAACATGATAGTTTGAAGAATACTATAGAATTAGTAGATCCAGAAAGAGAGTGTTGATAATGAGAGTAAATCAGAAGTATAGTTTCTCGTACAGGATTGCCATGAAGCTTTGAAGACTATCGACCAATAGGAAAGGGGTGGGGCGTAATAGGAAAGGGATCCTCTACTTTCTGTCAAAGTTTCATTGAAAGAAGTAGACCCGAGAAAGAGCTATATGGGAGAATAGAGCGTCGCGGATATTGCAAAATAGAAATGTAATTATTATGTCCGTGGCGCTCTTTATTTCAGTAAAGCACTTTCAAAGGTTTATTTCCTTCGATGCAACTTTGAAGGAAAGGGCCCCTACCCTTCTTGCAAGGGTTTAGAATTGTTTCTGAATTTTTTACCCTGAATAGCAAATCAGCACTTTGTGACACTTTAAAGTGTTAAAATGTAATGTCCGAGACAAAAAAAGACAATTATTGTTGTCAATTTTTATGAGGGGAAAACCTGATTCATGGCTACACCTACAAATATCTGTGAGCCCACAATTTACTGGCTCTGTAAAGGTTAAAAACACCCTGTAAAAAGATAAGACCATTGCGAGTGATTATCAACAAACAACATTCGTAATGTTACGCTAAATTTACGGCATTCACAACAATTTCGCCGAAAGCTCTACTCTCTTGACTCATTACAACCTCAGTCATCGACAATGCAATTTAAGTCCGTTCTGCGAAGTTTGTCGTTAATCGAATGTCGTTAAAGCGTATTCGAGACGGTTCATTGTCGATGTAAACACAACGCATGTGATTACCAGAACCTATCCTGAGGCGATACAGTACTTCCATCAAATTTCCTCGGGACGCCCTCGGCTTATGTACAGAGAGAGAGAGAGAGAGAGAACTTAACAAAAACCTCTCGAGTACAATGTTGTAATACACTCGATTGTCGTATGATTATTTTGCCGTGCTAAAGATAAACATCGTTTCACCCTTCGGATAGTGTCAACTTGCTTACTTTATGAAGCATTATAAGTGGAAAACCTGTGACTTTTTTCACGCTCAATTTCTCACTGAAATATGTTCGCGATTACACAAATCGGGTGTCCGAAAGTATCAAGGACGAAGACTCAGAACGTTTTTCACGAAAAAATATTCGATAAAAATTAGTTTTGGCATCATTTAAATGCTCATACGGCGGTCTCCCTTAGAGCGACGGTATTGTGGTTGGAGCAGTGTAAACAAAGATGAGGCGCTCGAAAGCGGCTGCTAACGAAAATAATTGAATCGAGTAGTTCAATTTCGGCTGGATATTTAAGAAAACAGTTGCGGGAAATCTGTCTCTGGGCCCGTCCCAGACCTGAGGCTACAAATCTGACACCGTTACCCATTCTGCGACACAATATTTGATCATGATGGATTGCCTTACATGATAGAGCCGTGAATTTCGTGTCCCTTCATCCAAAATTGACGTTTTCTTCTTTCAAAAATCAACGCGGATGACATCATAATGTACTTCAGGACATTTCATGTTCCTCCCGTCTTGGTTGAATGTTCAAGGGTCGTCAGCTTTAATAAATGAGAATTGCTAATGTATAAACAAGTTTACTTTTAACATAATCAGGCTACGTAGCATCAAAAAATGCGATTTATTGGAAGTTCTGGATGAAATAAAAAACTATAGAAAATGTTCAGATCTAAAAATACGTCAATTTTTTTTGACAGCTGAATATGAAAAAACTGTGTCATTTCCGGCAAGTTAAATTTGGGATAGCCACTTCTATGTTCTCAGCTCTGACTGGTATTAAATGCATTACCAGTGGTGATACGAGCGAATCTTTCTTACAAATGTAAAGCAATTTTTCGGCAATTTGGAATTGACTGTTCCGCCGTGTGACCGGTCCAACACACTAAAAACAATTGGTAGAATTTATGATTCCTTCACACTGTAGTAAATTCTACCAATCTTTGAGTCGATTCTGCCAGAAATATGGTTGCCTGTATCAGTTTATTGTAACGTTTACCTTTCTTCTGGCAGAATTGACTTTGAATTGACGCTGTGTGATATACACCGTGAAGGAATGGTAAATTCTACCTATTTGTTTTATCAATGCACTATTCTTTATCTCACTCTTTAACATAATAACATTACAGTAGTAACACGCAATGCATAACGCATGAAGAACAAAGCGCTTTGGAAGGTTAGTGAACCTAGGTTCTATGTATACTGTGACATTTTAGTGGTGAGTTGAAGAAAAAGCGCTCGCTCTTAGCAAATCAGTGCTGAATAGTTGAAGTCAAAAATGTGTTGTTCCCGCCATCCCTAGAAAATCCCGTTTGACCCCTTTGACAATTTATCGGGAACAATCTCCGATATTTTGTCGGCAATGCGAAGAGAAACAACTTTGTCGCGGGGAGGTGAGAAGAAATTGAAAGCAAAAGCGCGCGAATCGAAGTTCGAAGGGTGCGGGTGGCGCAGGAAACGCGGTTGAAGGTGGAGGGATGAAAATAATTAATTATGCTCCCTCTTCAAGGCTTACTTTTTATGCGATTGACAAAAACGGCGGGGGGAGGGGAGCTCCAACAGACGTCCCCTCGCAGCGTCTTCCCTCCCCCAATTAAAGCCCGCTCTCCGGGCGACCTCCTTGACAAATCACTCCAAGTTTAAAAACCAATAAATAAGTCGGTGGAAAAAACGCGCTCGGTCCGCTTTCTCCGGAATTGAGCGCCGGTCGCGTGGGCAGGGATCCGGCAAATCGGGTAAAAAGTGTTTCCTTGCCGGCGTGTTGTTGTCACGCTGTTTGTCAAAACTTGAACGGGACGTATTTCTGCCAAACAGAACCATGGACGAGTGGGAAATAGCAGTGCTGCCATTTTCCAGTATCAATTCCGAAATTCGGAACTTTTCAGATAATCGGAACTTTTCCAGGAATCTTCCGAATCCCGGAATTTTCAGTTACTTTCGGAACTTCCTCGAAATTTACGGTTTTTCGCCAGTTGGACCATTTATTTGATCAAATTCAGGGACATTTTGATCAAATTTGACGATTTTTGGAGCTAAATCCGGGCGTATTTCGGTATTTTTCCCCGTAATTGTTTGAAAAATCGGAATTTTTCTCGGAATTGCAAATCCAACCACAAACTTACTAAAATGGCGAAATTTTCTTTTCATTCTGCAAAATCGGTACTTTGCAGATAGGCGGTTTTGTCTGCCAGCCATTGATGAGTAGGTTATACGTACATGTTGGAGAGGTTTAAAGATTTTAGGTGTCTTTTGAGTTGCATGATTATGTCAGACATATTATACACTAAATAAATTAAGATTCGATGCTCCATCGTTAGTTTATCATATTTGGACTACATCTTGCAATTCAGAGCTACGATTTCTGGTTCAGTTTAGAAATAACGTATGTTTCATTAGTGTCCCTGTGTACATACGTGGTTTTACAGATGAGCTAGAGATCGTAGGTCCGAATTTCAAAGTGCTGTCCATTTTATGATAACAAAATCAGCGAGAAGTGTTTCCACCGGCGTATGATTCGGCAATATTGCGGCGAACCCTCCGTCCGGTCCAAGTACTCGAATAATTTCGATAATGGTCACTGAGCGCAATTACGGGGGCGGATTTGCGCCGCTTTCACTTGACAAAGCATTGCAAAATTGCCTAAAAATTAGCTTCATCCCTCCTATTTAGCCCGCTCGCCGGGGCAGAGTTCCTGCTCGATCTTGCAAAGCGAAAGGCAGGCCAATAGACTATCCCTTCGAAAGGGAAAGAAGGGATTAGAGCCCCTGCTGATTTTTATAAATCACCATTAGAACGGACTTTCGCGGGGGTCTTATCGGCTTTGTAATAACACGACTCGATTCTTGGCCGTCCTCCTTAGCCTTATTTAGTCACTCTTCAGGCTGAAAACTTGAGCAGGAGTTTTTCTGTCGTAATGATGCCATCAATATTGGTATGGTCTTAAACATAAAAATTATACGTTAGTCCCGCTGGTTATACATATAGATACGCGATTCGCTGGTTTGAGCTTAGAGATCAGTGAAACTTAAAAAGATCTGTCAAAACGCTTAGTCTCGACGTACAATATTAACATAGATACCTACGTAGTAAACAGGAAAAAAAATGAAGTTGATTTAACATTCTGGATGTAAAAAAAAGTGTGCGATAGCTCAGAAAATGCTGAGTTACCCGCCCCAGCAGCTAGTTTTACGTCTTGGCAAGGCTGAAGTAACTACTGTTACTGCTGTAATTAATTAAGCATTTTATAAATTGTAGAACACTGTTTTTACGTCCAGAATGTTAAATCAACTTTACTTTTTTTTGGTGCATTCTTCGAAAAGTACAATTTATGACGTTCTCCACCCCGGTAGCAAGTACCATTTTTCCAACATCGATTAATTAATCAGTGAACACATATTTGCACTGATTGTTGGTGACTAGGGATTTGGATGGATCCCATTATTTTTTGCAAATCCACAATCTGATATCATCAAAACACGATTCCATAACTGGCGCAACTGACACATTGATATGGTCAAAAGCACACAAAAATTATTGTTGTCGAAAACAGACCAAACTCTCTCCACCGGATTTTCGAGCTTTCTTTGTTGTAGTTACAGCAAGTTTCAGTCATAAGCACGAAGTAACCAATGCTCACGACCAAAATTCTGTGCTCGAAATAGAGTTAAAATTCGAACAGATTTTCTCAAATTGTCCGTAATAGGAACAAAAAAGTGAAAAAAAATTCTGAACGTAAAAATCTTAACCGTTCGGCTGGAGTTTCACGCCAAAAAAGTTAAAGCGAATCTCTAAACTGCCATAGAAAATCGTCGGACATCAGTTTTACGTGTGAAGTAAATGCAAAAAGCCACATGACGGCTCCTTTTGGCCCTAGAGGAGCTCCATAACCTGCCATAACCTCTGAAATTACCGCCATGTCTATTTGTCCATGTTCCACCCATCCGAGCACAGTGAGCTTGCTAAGTATAAACATCGTATGGGCATTCGAATGTTGGCAAATTTCCTCTCAGGAAATGTAAGATTTTTAGGAAAGTTATAAATATGTATTCTTCCTTTAAATTTTCATTCTTTTCAGATTAAATTACGGACGAAATCTTCTAAAAATCCAAAGAGAAATATTCGCAAATTTTCCTGAAAAGTTGTGATTCGTCCAAGGAAATTTGGCAACGCCTGATGTCTCATACGGCGTTTTTCCTTGGCACGACAGTAACGTACGTTCGTTATGCTGCTAAGCTAAAGAACAGCACCATATGAAAATTCAAATGTCTCCAAGTTTCCTCCGATAAAATGTTTATTTTTGAGGAAAGCTATTCATATTTTTCCTTGAAATTTCGGGATCATAGAGGCAAAATTCTGAAAAAAATGTCCATAAAATTGGAAGAAGAATATTCATAAACTTACAGAGAAATTCGGGCATTATCGAAGAAAATTAGGCTACACCCGAAGGCTCATACGGCGTTTTTCCTCAGCTTGGCAGTATGCTGCAATGCTAAGGAAAAACGCTGTATGAACAATCGAGAGTTGCCAAATTTCCTTCACTAAAATGTTTATTTTTGAGGAAAGTTATGAAAACTTTTGCCTGAAACTTTCAGGAACTTTGGGTGAAGTTGCGAACAAAATTATCTGAAAAATTGGAAGAAGAATATTCATAAACTTACAGAGAAAGTCGTGTTTTATCAAAGGAAATTTGGCAACGCCTGAAGATTTATACGTCGTTTTTCCTTTGCTTGGCAGTACATGCGCCGAAGTCGTATCCGAAAGGCAACAGAGCGCAACGGAAAGGGACGAAAAGCGGTAGATCAACAAGTCGCACTGCGGGATGGAGCCGCGGCGGCGAGGGATCGGACCAAGGGAGCGGAAGGGACGGTGGAGCTACGTCATGAGGGGTAGCACTCAAGGGTGGTGGTGACGCCGACGCCGCCGACGCGCCATTAGGAATGTTTTTAATTTCGGACAAGTGTATTTTCTCTCGCACGCGCATCGCGAGTACGCGACGCATCGTCGGGGAGCCAACGACGCAGAGACAAAGTTGCCACATGGGACAGTATAATCCCTTTTTATTGCGAATCAAGACACGTGGAATCCAATTGGATCGCGTTAAGCAGAAAGGAACCAAGCCACATCAGCCTATGCGAAATTTACCTAAGCAATTCAATGTTTTACGGTTGTGCGGATTTTGGTGCAAATTTCAGTGCGTTTCCTGCATAGTACGAAACATGGTCCTGAAACTTGTCAAAGGAGTCCATTCAAATGTTTTTTGTAAAAAATTAAATTGCCTAATGCCCACTTAAGTTTGGCAATATTTGACGGGGACTCCTAATTAAAGGAACTGCTTGAGGAACAACTAAAAATACAGTCCTAAATCCAGCGTCTTGAACCGCTACAGGGACTACGTCGTGAGTTGGCGCGCTAAGTTCGCCTTCAAATTTGAGTGATACTTTGCCACGCACGGGTGGTCCAACAGTTGTTTCGCGTTCATGAACGCAATACAGATGTGCTTTTATCATGGACGCTACCTATGGAAGATTAAAAAGCGGGGTTTCTAAAATATATTGAGTCTTTGATCGTGAGTGTGACAGACTCAAGTTTTTTGGATCCAACTTAACTTAATGACCCCTTAGAGAAAGTTCTCAGACATGAGGAAAAGCTGTACGTCGCGTCGTAGAGCCCTATTTGACTTTAAAAAAGAGACATTCAATTCATTCACTGAAAAAAAAAAGAATCTTAAATTTGCCGCCAAGAAGTATTTCTTCTTGAATCAAGAATTTTGCTGGTTAATATAAGCTATTTTTGCTTAACCCAACCATTATTTTTCTTGTATCAAGAAAAAGTCAGCTTAAAGCAAGATAAAAAAAATTCTTGGCGGCAAATTCAAGAATCATCACGCTTGATCCAAGCTTCTTTTTTTTTCAGTGTGGGTGGCAACGTAGACAGAGGACATTAAACGCATACGCGTCGAGTAATCGCGGGATGCAATAAGTCGCCCTCCTCAACCCCTCGCGACCTCCGGGGAGCCCGTGGCGGGCATGGGGTGACGTGAAGATGGAGATTGCGAGTGACTCAACATAACTAAGCGTGTGGTTTGCCCCGTAACTGTATTGCCAAGACGAACGCATCTCCAAAGGTATGCGCCTCCGGCATGACACTACGTCGCGAAATCGATCAAGAATATGGAGTCACTGCCACCTCCGGGGATTTCGTAAGCATGGTTGTAATTTTGCATGCGAAGTGAAATTCTCGGATTCGTGTGAAATATCTCGTAAAATTTCAGAAATTCATGAAAATAATGGAAAGTTTGCACACACAAATTTTATTGCTTTATCTGAGAGTGCTTAATGAGCTGAGTTCGCAGTATTTTTCATAATTTTTTCTGACATGAGAATTTGGGGTAAAAAAGATTTAAAAGTGAGAAAATGTGCCGCCTCATGACGTCATCTGGCGGCATTTTCCGTTTAAACACATGTATTTTAGCAGATTATGTTATTTTGTCATATTTTCTCCAATAATCGTCCGATTTAGAAACCAAGGATATCCTCGCACTTAGTTTTCCTAGTAGTATCATTTTACCGATGAAATTCACACAATTTGAGACACCTGCAAATTCTCTATTAATAAATATGTTTAAAATCAAAAGGGAATAATCAGTTTTTGCCTGTTGACGTTTTTGAAAGGGAGGAGATGGGAAAGAAAACCGGAGTTAGGGGAGGCCGCTACATAGAATGAATGTGCCCTCTTCAAAATTTCACATAGAACAAAATTCGCGAAATAGACATTACTAAAGTTAATTCCTAAACAAGATATTTACGCTGATCAATGCATAAATTCAACATATGCGCTACTCTAAAAAAATACAACTTATTTCAGTTATATTGCGCTTTAAATGTCATCATAATAGTCTCTGCAGTATGAAAATACAACCTAAATCTCAGCACTTCGGCTCAGTTGTTGCATGCGTTGTTTACCCTTTGAACGAAACAAGAGCACTGCTCGATTGAGAGGCCTGTCAAAACCGTTGCGATGTGAGGTTTGAATCAGGTAGACTCTCTTTTTTCTTGTGAGTGAAACCCTTAAATTTTGAAATTTAAAAGTTTAAAGAGGTTCAAATCTTGATTAAGAGTCAATGTAGGTAATTTTTATTGGTGTACGGTTGACACTTCTGGCTACACCCGCGGTTAAAAGCGCATCGGTCGACAGACTTTACGAGTGGTTTCCTGTCGCAAAATGGATTGCGGCGCCTGGACGCAACTATACTTGATCAACGGATGTCCGTATTGCATACCGCTTAATTTCAAGGCGATTTCACCTTCAGGCTAGGAATAAAAATAAAGGTGTCCATAAGTCGCAGGCAGTGGCATGGCGAGCTTTGCGATGTATCGATTGATCTATCATTTAAACCTATGGAAAAGGATCGATGAATAGGGTATTCGCAACGAACACCGATAATAATCGATTCTTTACCGTAGCTTCAAATGGGAAATATCGATAGTAGATCATTAAAGCCTCGCAATTAAAACGTGAATATGTCGCATAATAAAATTCAAATCAGGTAGTTTGTCCCATGCCTGGGCTAACACTCAACTTTTGATGACCAAGTTTCGCAAGTGTATTATTCGGCACCTTGAAAGGAAAAACTAATACAAAAATCAGTATTCATTAAATTCGAACATTTTCAATTGAAGCGGGACATGCAAAAACCGCGAATGTCCATTTTTCCAGTCTCAAGTTTTTTTAAGTTAATAATACTTTTAAAGAGTTGTACAACCATAAAAGTGATGAAAGGACTCATGTGGGGATTAAGAAAACCCGAAGGCGCCACTGAACGCCACTTCCGCGGTTGCAACCAACTCCGAAAAGTATTATGAATTCAAAAAAACTTAAGACTGGAAAAATGGACTTTAGCGGTTTTTACACGTCCCGATTCAATTATGATCGAGACGGATGATCAATTTTCCTGTAGATTTATTTCCGCGTCGATCGGAAAACTCCGATCACCGTGATGATACGTTACATTAGAGCATCCGCCGATACCAGAGTAGCTGGGAAAATCATCCCGAGTGCGTGAGAGATAATTTTTCCGGGCGCCGCCGACGGAACCGCGAGCTCGAGTCCCTTTTCGCGGGGCCGGGAAATTTATGAAACGGCGAATAGTTATGAGAGTCTAGCACCACCCCCGACGACGAGGGAACCCGCTTCACGCGACAGCCCCCCCCCCGCCCCCCCGCGCGTCGCGGTGGGTGAAGTAGGTGCCAAAAACGCTAGAAAGTGTCGTTACTCGCGCCGCGATCGCGAGAAATATTAATGACTTCCGGTCCAAGTAAAAAGCTTCCGCGCTCTCCGGCGTGAGCCATCAACCGCCGCGCCGCGCCGCCCGGGAAAGTTTTCGCGCCTCGCCCGGAAAAATTGTCGGGAAAACACCACTTTTCCTCGTTCGAAATTCCGTTTTATCGCGAAATTTGGCGACGTTGCCCTCAAATCAGCACCGCGCTTCCAAGCAGGGGAGTTTTCGGGTTGCAGGGTGCGCGGCGTGGTCGTTTTAACGGGGGAGGGGGTTGGTGGGAGGGTCTGAGCGGGGTAGTACTTCCATGCTGAGGAAGGACTCTGTATGAACATCCAAAAGTTGCCGATGTTACTCTGGTAAGATACGAGTTTTTTTCGCAAAAAAAAAAAAAATGAGAATTTTCAAAAAAGAATTCATGGAATACGCCACTGCTGTACAAAGAAATGAAACTATGAGACCACGGATTGCGTTTGTGGTGTTTGAAAATCTCCGCTCGTTTTTGTCTTGTTGAGGGAGAACACATTAGTATCATTCCTTGAAGTTGAAGTTTTCACGGAGCTTTCTGCGCAAAGAGAAGGGAAATCATTGAAGTTTTTGAAGATTGACGTTGAGTACACTGGAAAAAAAAACACATTGGATATAGAGTCCAAACTCTTGAAAACATTGACAAGAAAAAGGACTCTTGATTCAAGCAGATTTAAGCTTAAATCAAAAGGAAATCCGCTCAAATAAAGAGGCTTGGTTCTTGATTTGAGCTTAAATCTGATTGAATCAAGAGTATTTTTTCTTGTCGATGTTTTTAAGAGTCTGGACTCTAGATTCAATGTGTTTTTTTTTTTTCAGGGTAGTTTTCCGTTTAAAAAATAAAGTATGAGAAAAAGTCTGCAATGTCGAAAATCGAAATACGTGGTCTGATGGTTTCGTGGACATATTCCGTGCCACATACCCATCGATATGAAGAATAAGTTTCATAGCTTAGGCGCAATTAAACATTATTATCCTGATACGATTAGAAACCCATAGCGGTTTAATAATTAGTATTTGCCAATACTTTAATACATGCATAGTCATAAACTAATTTTTATGGTATTTTTTTTAGTGCATGAGAAAACGAGTAGCAATGAGTGATTGATTACTGGACTTCGCTACCGTGCTAAGGAAGAACGCCGTCTAAACATTCGGGAGTTGCCAAATTCCCTATGATGACATAACCATTTCCAAGGAAAGTGATGCATATTTTTCCCTGAAATTTTCAGGAACTTTAGAACAAAATACAAATAAAATTCTCCGAAAAATGTAAAGAAAAATATTCATAAGTCAACCAGGGGATTCGTGTCTTATCAAAGAAAATTTAGCAACGCCTGGAGTTTCAAACGGCATTTTTCCTTAGCACAGCAGTATGTATGATCTAATTTGCCAGGATTACTTAAAATTGATATTAGATGCAACCCTGATCAATGATTAGCATTGCTAAACTTGGGATTTGTCGATCTAGGTCATTCACTAAATATTCAGCAATCGACTTGCTGGAATTCTAATTTCCAGTGCTAAATCTCTTGTAGTATCAACCACCAATGTCGTGAATGAAACAGAGAAGGTGATACCAACTCCCAGAAAGCCTGGGAATTAAACAGTAAGAAAATCGAACGAAACGACCATCCTTGTTTCCGTGTGTAATGGGTCAGCTGCGCTCGTATAGGAATCGTGTTTTGATAGTTTGAAGCTCATGCGTTGTAAGAAAAACATGAAATCCGACAAAAGCCCAAGTTTCCACATCTAATTCTAGCGAAGATATCGCACTTCATAAAACACAGCGTATGACGTCATCCACCGCAGTAGTGCGCAGCATGGTTTCTTCCACCTTATTTTCACCCGTACCTTAAGTAGAGCAACCGGTGCTTTGTGTCTTACTGATTGGTGAATCCAAGGTGCAAGAGACTATGGTGTACACTATTTTAGTGAATGATGTTTAACACAAAGTTTTGTGTGGGTAGATATCTACGTTAGTGTTGGACGTAGAAGATAGACGTTTGCACGGATCTTTATTGTTAATCTAAGGAAGAACTCATAAACATTCGAGAGTTGCCAAATTCCCTATGATAACATGTTCATTTCCAAGGAAAGGGATGCATATTTTTTCTTGGAATTTTCAGGAACTTAGGGTGTAAATCCGGACAAAATGAACTGAAAAATGGGGGGGGGGGGGGAAATATCTATGCGTTCACCAAAAATTTCGAGTTTTGTCAAAGGCAATTTGGCGACGCTTGAAGGTTCATACGGCTTTTTTTCCTAGCACAGCAGTAGACGATTAGAGTTTGCTTAAGTTCGAGGCAAAGAGAGAAATTGCTTCCAATATTTTATAAGTCAACCACCAGGGCCAGCCCCCTTCGCCCTGGGAAATCCTTTGATGCGCCATGCCACTGAGCTGAACCGATGGATCGTGGAGTTTTTCTCCGCACTGTTCCCCGACACTTTCTCACCGAAGCTTAATAATTAACAAAAAGTGCCGCCGCACCATGTTTTGCATCGGCGGTGTCATAACGCGATATTTTACGCCAACATATTTTAAGCAGATTAATGGAACTTCTGATGAATCATCTATTTTCCTCTCCCTCTCTTCGTCGCTTTTCTGACGTAAGGGCGTATCTCGATTTCCACATGAGCCATATTTTACATATAAATCCATGCTTTCTGGAGCTCATGTGGAAGTATTTTTACGCGCTTCTGCCGGAGGAGCTATGCCTTCTCGGGCTCTTCCGATCTCCACCGCCCTCCGAAGATGTAAAATTGAAAGACATTTATTTCTGTGGAACACGCGAGGAATTTCGGGAAAGTCCCGTAAAATTGTCCAAGTTATCACTGTTAGCTAGGTATTAGAGGTGATTGCACCCGCGCCTACCACATTTGGGCTAAAATTGCTGGTCGAAAACATAGCTCGAAAGAAAAAGAGGATTATGTGTATGCCTCCATTCAATGCAAGTGAAGAGAAGTTGATAAGGCGCACCATTGACTCCTACATATCAACCTGATTAGTTTTCATAAACAGAGATTTTAGTTAAGTAAAGCAGCACATGAGGAAAATTCACGATCCAACACTGCGAGGTCAACCACGCACCTCGACGAGACCGTGTATTGTGAGCATAGAAAGCCATTCGAACGAGTTTCAGTTTTTGATCTGCCTCAAGCAAAATCTTGTCAGATTCTGAATTATTAACTAGATACTGAATAATTTAAGCCAAAAAAGGAAATATTCTGTCGAAATCCTAGAAAATAAAGTCGATTCAAAGGTATTATGGGGCTATAATAGACAAATCATCGATAGTAAGCTCGTTATATTTTTGAAAAGCAATTGACTCGATATAAACGAAATTGCAATAAATAAGTCTAAATTTTTTTAAATTCAGCGTCTTCCGAAAGTTCAGTTTGAAAAACCGAATATTTGGGATGAAATGGGCTGCGTTTTGCAATTTGGAACTATAAATTCTGGCTCATCTGAAAAAACACTTATGTGCGTAGGGAAACTAACGGCACATACGTTGTTTTTAAACAGGGCCAGGATTTATAGTTTCAAATTGCAAAATGCAGTCCAAATGGAACACCGAACGTTCGGTTCACATGACCGAATTTTCTTTTCAGTGCAGAAACGTCGCAACTGGAAGCACCGTTCGGGACCGCTCCCAAAAGTGATGGGAGTCCCGGAAGGCGGGAAAGATAAATTCCCGGGCTCTAAACTCCAAAGGCAGGGCCGGCGCGGCGTAAGTGAAGAGCAAACAAGGTTCGAAAGCCGCTTTTCGTTTCGTCGCGGGGGGACGCGCGCGCCTTTGAGCTCGCCGTCCGCGTTTACAACCAATCTCGTTCGTGTTAATTACATTTATGGGGTCACTCCTGCGCCGTTTTACAGTTCTCCTACCGGCGTAAGCTCGACTTATTACTCATTTTTCACCGGACTCCCCACCCCCACCCCGCGCCCCCGTCGCCCGGGTCGAGGGGACGCCGCCAACTTCAAACGACCCGTCCCATTTTCACCTCCTTTGCTCCTCGTGTAATGCAACTTTATCGTGCCGCGCGTCACTTAGCCTTTCCCGTGACCCCCCCCCCCCCCCCACCACCATAAGGCTGATCCTTCGGCCCTTTTAAAAAAGGAATACATCCTGACATAGGGAACCCATATTCCCGGCTCATCCATAGGAATGTGAATGAAGGATATCAGACGTAAAATAACAAGGGTTTCAAAAAATAACGAAGGTTTCAAAAATTCAAAAAGAGTATTTTGACGTCATAATTATGTTTATATCTATGGGTAGTAGGGATTGAAAGCACGCGAGAGAATGGTCATAGAAGGAAGATGGAAACCGACGAAGACAAGGCGGCAAGGTGCAAGGAGGTTAATGCCAACTCCTGAATACAACTATACGTACTCTATGACTGTGCGTGTGGCCTATGAAAAAATTGAAGGCGCGCTGCGCGCTCGCTGTTTTTTCGCATACATTCACGGCTGCGCATGTTAATATTCAACTATTCGTGAAAATAGATAGTTTTGTATGAAGCATTTTGCAAATGAAACTAAAAAATATTTGCAAATTTTGAGAAGATGTTGCTCTGTTATAGGCACAATATTATGCAGATAATGTGTACTAATTATTTTTGGAAAAATATTGAAGTGCATGCTTTTGTCTGAAGTCGTAAAATCTTTCTCTCATCGCGAACTCTCAGTGTAGTTATTCTTTGTGGAAACTATATGTAAGCTTCTCAGTGTTGCTTGCATGGTATATTGGGTAGAATGACCAGCAAACCAAACAACACAAACGCTTATTAATTATAAAACAAAATAACTGAAAATACAGTAAATATTTGGGGAAAATTAAAAGTCCCTCACCAACAAACGAAACACCAAATTTCTGCATTTAAACAGAGCTGAAGAGCTATACGTCGTTTTAAAAAACAACGGCTCAACTCAGGGAGTTCAAAAAAGTCAGTAATACTTCCTGAAGGCATAGATGCCCGTTTATGCTCTAAATGACTACAAGACTTTATCATAAGCGAGCGTATATCCATGAAAAATGGGGAATAAATTCTGCATATAACCACCATCCGGGCAAACGTCAGCTCACAACGAGAGCCAGTAAGAGGTCGGCTTCCTAACGAAGATAAATCCACTGAAAAACGTTACACGCACATGCGACGCTGCTAATTCCTTCCCGGATTTTCTCATTTCACGATCGGTCCTGACAAAAGCAGCGTTTCTACGTAGGATTTACATTGAAGTTAAGTGGTTTCTGAACATTGGGGACAAATTTTCATGGAATATGGCAACACTGCGCACGTGTTCCCAAGGTGCATTGTGGTTAATAGCGTTGGTGCAAAATTTTAAGTGAGCTTTCACTCGGTGCACGGCTCGAGAGGGCAGGACGTAAGGCAGGAGAGCAACGGGAAATGGGGTTGCGTGTTAGCAACTTTTATACCGTTCTTTAATCATTTTCGCCCGTTAGAGCCGATATAAATTTAAGACATTTATAAAAGTAAACATAACAAATGTGCCGCTTCGTGCGGGGCGCATGTACTGCCGTCCCAAGGAAAAACGCCGTATCAACATTCGAGAGTTGCCAAATTTCCTTCGATAAATATGTATTTTTGCGGAAAGTTATGCACGTCGACGGTGTAAGTCGGCAATCACATAACTCGGTTTGCGACGTCGTCGAGGACTTCGTGTCATACATTAATTACCGCCACCTAGAATTTTTTAAACCGGAAACCACTCAACGGGAATTCTTTAAAACTGCCGTGATTTTCTTCTCTGTGCGAAGAAAATTCTAAAAACTCCAAGGAATGATGTCAATTTGTTCTTCTTTAAAAAAATAACATAGAGGCGGAGATTTTCAGACACCGCAAACGAGATATCGACGGTTTAAGTCGGCAATCACATAACTCGTTGGCGGTGTCTGAAAATCTCCGCTGCAATGTTATTTTTTTAAAGGAGAACAAATTGACATCATTCCTTGAAGTTTTTGCAGAATTTTCTTCGCATAAAGAAGGAAAATCAAGGCAGTTTTGAATAATTGCCGTTGAGTAGTTTTCGGTGTAAAAAATAAAGTATGGCAGGAAGTCTGCGACGTCGCAAACCGAGTTAATGTGATTGCCGACTTACACCGTCGATTTGTGATTGCAATCTTAGGCCGTCGATATTTCACCTTGACATTTTCAGATGTTTTAAATTGAATCGTAAACAAATTCGTCTGAACGATTACATGTGGAATATTCACAATTTTCCAAGTAAATTCATTTTTTATTGAATGAAACATGGCAGTCTATGAAGGTTCATACGGCGTTTTTTCCTTAGCACGGCAGTGTAGGTCATGTGGTGTTGGGAGGTATGTAAAAGTTTCGTTGCTGGAGAGAAGGCATGATAGACGCTGAATTCGGTTTTAAGGATGGTTCGACGTTAAACCATACGATAGCGTTGCGACGACGGAAAAAGAATGGGTCAGTTGCGCTGATGGGATATAGTTGCGCATCAGAATATTGATGGTATGAACTCGGACTTACAGTTGTATCATCTCTCGGACAGCCTGAAGTTGTTGTCAAAAAATTATGTTTACCTGAAACAGAATAAGAAATAGAGGAATTAGCTTCAAGAACACACAAAAAAGCAAAGACAATGCACATGGTGGATTAAAAATGCATCCTAAAGGTTAGTGCTGCCACACAAAGACGCCAATGACATTATGACATTGTCAGAATTCTTCCAACCCACTAACCAGATTTTCTTGATAAACTGTATGAAAAAATTGGTGAAATTTCTTAGGTTTTCATGAATATAAATAAACTAGGGGGCCCTGCCCCCTGACCGCTACGCGGCCCAACCCCCGGGAGGGCGCTTCGCGGGCCCTATACGCATATGTATAGGCAAAAATGTTCTTCCATTTTAATACACCATTTTGTGTTCGAGCTGCATTGATTTCAAAATTTTTGACGTAACACTCAGATTTGTAAATGAGAGAATAGCTGGATGGAATGCAGGAAAAATTGAGTTAAACCTTATACCTTGGACCTTGAATTTTGAACCCTGGGCGATGCACCCTTCCTCAACTCTTCGAATGAGGAGCCCTTCACGAGCTTTTCCATTGTTTTATTGTTTATTCGAGTCACTCAGGTAGAATCCCACACCTTGACGTTTCTAGCGGAAACGTCATATCTCTCACGCTATTAACATTGGACTTAAGTGACATGAGCTTTAAAAGCTCTACAACATCAAAAGTTCGGGGTTTCATAATTTTTTGCACATCTACATCTACTACAGATGACAACATGTAAAGATCATCCTTATCAGTCCGCAGTTTCGTTAGAATAGTGCTTCCAAGATTTTGCTTGTAGCTGTATAATATAGATTACTTTATGTCTCTGCTTATACGTTGCAGGCAAATAAAATGATCTTATTTGAATTGAAATTTTGGTTCTTTGCTCAGTTTCAGATGAAAATTGCTATACTTGCGGTGGGA
The DNA here is from genome assembly GCF_918797505.1 of Bemisia tabaci. Classification (NCBI taxonomy): domain Eukaryota; kingdom Metazoa; phylum Arthropoda; class Insecta; order Hemiptera; family Aleyrodidae; genus Bemisia; species Bemisia tabaci. The sequence goes on along the minus strand of NC_092795.1, from coordinate 4,400,422 downwards.
CAAAATCACTGCCAAAATGTCCATCATACAATGACGTCTGTAAATTCTCTAACCCTTGAACAAACAATGAGATTCATCTCAAAATTTTCAGAGTGTCTTAAAATACAGAATTTTTCAAATTTGTAAGAACAGTTAAAACACACGAGGAGCATTACGAGAGGAGGAAGGAGGATACTAGGACAGTTTGTAGATTTTATGAATTTTTAGTCTAAAAACATGCGAAACTTAAGCGCTCTTCGTTAAAGACATACTGAACTTCGCGGAAATAGTCAACATTTGACCAACTGCTCGGGCGTTTGGTTAAATGGCTCATATCACTGTTTGCTGGACGAAAAACGTTACTCCATTGCAAGGTTGCAAAATTGACTAAAATAATTCGATTTTTCACAAGAATGTACCTTTGCAATTTGTTTTCAAAAATTGACTTATTTTTGCGTGAGATCAGATAAAAAATCCGTGAAATGCTCAATCGAAAATACCCAAGATTCTCCTAGCAAAAATACAATTTTGAGGGGACATTTGACAACACTGAACAGTATTTGCGTTCATCGATTTGAATATTCACCTGCGACAAATACAGCCTCACAGAATTCTTTTGCCCTATAGTGGATCGCGTCAATCAGAGTGGTCAGACATGAAATTTTTTAAAACTGCAAATTTTGATGTTTAATTTGTAGCATTTTAAATTTTAAAGGATCTTCTGGAAGAAAATTTCTCAAGACAACCAATTGAACCACTTATGAAATCTCAATTTTTGTATAAAACGCAGTTATGAAGCTTGTAAAGTTTCCAAATTTTGTCCGACTCCTCCCATTGACACGATTCACCGTGCGGCGTCGCGAGCCTACTGACTTCCGTTTCGAGTTATCAACGGCAGCACCTTTCCAGAGGGGAAAAAAGAGAAAAACACTCGGTGCGTTACGCGGAGGAGTATGCTGCCGTGCTAAGGAAGAACGCCGTATGAACATTCGCGAGTTGCCAAATTTCCTTCAGTAAAATGTTTATTTTTTAGGAAAGACATGAATATTTTTCCTTGAAATTTACAGAGATTTTTGGCGAAATTGAGAACAAAATAATCAGAAAAAATGAAAGGAAAATATTCATAAGTTTACCAGGATTTTCGTGTTTTATCGAAGGAAATTTGGCAACGCCTGATGGTTCATACCACGTTCTTCCTCAGCACGGGAGTATGGAAACGGGGCGCGAAGTCCTCAACCACCGTCTTGAGTAGAGTGGGAATCCGCGGTTATAAAACCGGGCTCTCGAGCGGCCGAGAGCGTAAGGGCGTAAGGGCCAGGAACGAAATCTCGGTAACGGGCCGAGGCTCAGGGGTTGGAGGGCGGAAGCGGGGGATGCTCTCATGTCGTGGAGGCGCGAAGAGTAGCGAGAAAAAAATTAAACAATTGAGTCAGTCATTACGTGCTGGACAGCGGGTTTAATGGCACCTGTGAAGCTCATCGCGGGGAGAGCATTTAGTGCCTAAGAGCGCCCGCAACCTACGTTGCCGCTCCGGCCAATTTCCCCATTTTTAAATTTTACCAAAATCCGGGCCCTGAGCTCTTTCATTACATCGAAGGATTTGCATGCAAATTTTTTATTGATTAATCTGAAAGTGCTTTTAAAGAGCTGATTTCACAGTATTTTTTTATAATTTTTTTTTTTTTTTGATACGGGAAATAGTATAAAAATAGATTTAAAAGTGATAAATGCACCGCCTAGTGACGTCATCTGGCGGCATTTCCCATTCAAACACAAGTATTTCAGAAGTTTAGATCATTTTGTCATATTTTCTCCACTAAACGTTCAATTCGTGAACCAAGAGTATCCTCGTGTTCGGTTCAATCAGTAGTTTCCACTTAAACGCGAAATTCATCAAATTTCAGACACCTGCAAATTCTCTATTAAACGGGTTATTTGGATTGCATGTTGCACTTTGCAATTAAAATGTCTGGTCCTGTTTCGGAGCGACGTATGTATCAAAGGGGCCTAAGTTATGGAACGCTAAATTAGCGGCTTTTTGACAACCTCAACCCGGTATAACGCTCAGTGACGCTGTGCTAAAACCCCAAAAAATTACGTTACGCTTGCCCGGACCCCACCTCCATTCTGATAAAACCCGAATATCGATATTTCCCCATTTGGAGCCATGGTAAAGTTTCGATTATTGAAGTATTCGTTGCGAACACCTTGTTTATCGCTCCTTTTTCATGTGATCAAATGGCAGAACAATCGATATAGTTCAAATTACGCCACGCCGCCGCTGCAAGAATCATCATTATGCTTGAGCCAAGCACCCTTTTTGTCAGTGTAAATAATAAGCCCTTTACGACACGCGGTGGGAGTCAATCACGGAGGTCGGACATGAAATCTTTGACTAAAACAGCAGATTGTGATGTTTATTCAGCACTGAGAAAAAACTATGGTTTATAAACCTATTAGAGGTAAATATGGAACACCTATAATAGTCGTAAATAAACTAATGATTCTCGGTCTGTGAACCATACTAAGGTCTCTGTACCTAATTAAGGTACCCCGTACCATAACTAAGGTATATGTGCTATTATTATATGTAGAGGTACTACTATTAGTGGTGTTCCATATTTACCTCTAATAGGTTTATAAGCCATAGTTTTTTCTCAGTGAGTCACATTTTAAATTTCAAGGGGTGACTCTAAATATACATATAGATTCCACGAGGAAACCAGTGAAACCTTTCTCAGAACCTCGAAGTTTTGTATAAACGGAGTTATGAGCTTATAAAGTTTCCAAATTTTGTACGAACTCTCGCATTGACTCGATCCACCCTGCGATAATTGAAAGAGTGTCAAAATGTAATGTCCGGGACCAACAAAAAATGTCCATTAGATTAGAGAATTTGCAGGTATCTTGAATTTCGTAAATTTCACCTTTAAAATGATACTGCTAGGAAAACTGAGTAAGAGGATATCCTTAGTTTCTAAAATGGACAATTATTTAAGAAAACAAGACAAAATAAATCTGCTAAGCTACATGTGTTTAAATGGAAAATGCCGCTAGATGACGTCACAAGCCGGCAAATTTTCTCACTTTCAAATCAGTTTTTTTTTTCAAATTTCCCATGTCAGAAAAAAATTATGAAAAATACTGTGAACTTAGCTCATCAGGCACCCTCAGATGAAGCAATAAAATTTTCGTGTGCAAACTCTCCTTTGTTTTCAAAACGGTCAATGTAGGTACGACTGGTTTGCTTAATAGTTTCCATTTCGACGCCAACTCCGGCAGCTTCGGCGGGATCATAATTGACCAGAAGTCATTGCGCCGGTCGTTGCGGGGGTAGGCAACCGGGTAAACGTCGAACGGTGACCGAGAGGCTGTAATTATCGCAGTTTTAGTTGCGGCTCCGGCTCGTAAAATCCAATCCTACTCGTCGTGCTAAGCCGGGACCCGCGGCCGGGGACTCCGGTCCCGTAACCCGTAACAGGCCCCCGCTCGCCACCAGTCGATGCTTAACGGTAATTGTTGAGCGGGTTGCAGCCCCTCCCGGCCCTCGCCGCCTTCCGTCCTTTTCGCTCCTTTTAAACCTCATCCTTGGCCGGCCTCGAGTGCTGCCATGCTATGTGAGAACGTCGTATAAGCCATCAGGCGTTGCCAAATTTTCTCCGTCCAAGCTACAATTTTCAGGAAAAATTGTGAAAATTCCTTCTCCGATTTTTCAGAGTATTTAGTTCGTGGTGCAATCTAAAATGTCTGAAAATTTCAAACGAAACAATTCACGACTGACTTCAAAAATAAATATTTTCAAAAAGGAAATTCGGCAATATTCGAAAGCTTATACGGCGCTTTTACTTAGTGTCAATCCGCTCATCGTCGAGGCTCCCCGCAAGACGGCACCGTTATTTGCATACATTACGATGGATCCTCCCCCTGAGTTTTTTAATCGATATTCAAGGACCTTGATCGGAACATGGCATTGCAAAAAGAGGAATTCGACGATCATTTGATAACGATTCAACAATCAACCCACAGTTCCTAGATTGTGCAATTGCACTAGAAACACATTGGATCTAGAGTCCAGACTCTCAAAAA
>NC_092795.1:4074855-4095857 GCF_918797505.1 Bemisia tabaci | reverse complement strand
TATGTTTAAATGTTGAAATTCTAAGACCTCTGCATTTTATGACATGCTGAAAAGTTGAAGATAAGTGTCTGTCCAGGAGCTTAAAATATTTTAAAATACAATTGTGTGATACAAATTTTAACTGCGAATTTTTTCTGACAGGAGATTTTAATTATCGACATCAATTCGTGAAAACTTCTGTGATTTTTCCTCTCTCTGCGAAGAAAACTCCGTGAAAACTTCATGGAAAGATATTGATTGGCCATTCTTCAGAATAATAAAATAAGAGTGGAGATTTTTAAACACTGCGAACGAAAAATTCGAAAATTTGTCTAAAATTAGGAAAAGAACTAGAATTCCAATGTAAGATTGGATATTTGACTATTTGTCTACGCATTTGACAAAATGCCTGATTTTACTATATTTGCCTCCGACATATACACAAATGATGTAAGAATATCACATGGGTATCAAGCCTGTACGTTTCAGGGTTCTCGATACCTTGAAATGTCCTTGATTTTTCCCCTCTACTTTTAAAGTTGTAGAATCGTGACATGTATATGAATATGAAATGATACGAAAATATTGAGTTTGAGAAAAATGCCCGAACAATTTTTTTCCTTTGACAGTTTCAGAATTATTGTGCATTGAAGGAAGATTGAAATATTTCTATGGAAACAAACTCAATTAATTTACCAAATCATAAGTTATTCTCAGAGACCAATTGAAGCCACTATGATTTGCGTTCTTTCGGGGGCAGGCAGTTTGAATTTACTGATTCTAATTAAATTTATAAACATTAATTTCTCACTCAGGAATTTATTCCGAAAATATGTAACAAGTCTTACGTATCTTGGATGTAATTTAGAGGAGAAAATATATCTTGAGGGTACTTTAATTCTTACAGTGTCCATCCTGGAGAAAAATGTATGGCTTTATGAACCAATTAGAAGTTCATGTGAAACACAACTAAAACTGGTAAATGAACTAATGATTCTCGGTCTGTGAACCATATCAAGGTATATGTTCCACCACCTAGGTGTATATCGACGGCGTAAGTCCACAACCACGCGTCTCGTTTGCGGTGTTTGAAAATCTCCGCCTCTGTATTATTTTTTTAAAGGTGAACAAATTGACTTCATTCCTTGAAGTTTTTACATAATTTTCTTCGCACACAGAAGAAAAATCACGGCAGTTTTGAAGAATTGCCGTTGTGCAGTTTTCCGTTAAAAAAAATAAAGTATGACAGGAAGTCTTCAAAGTCGCAAACCGAGATACGAGGTCTGGTTGTTTCACCGTCGAAGTGTGCTGGAGTCGATGTAGCGCCCAAAATTCTCCTGTGACATGAATGCGGAGCGGAAACCATGCTCCTTAGATAGTAACGCCTGAAGCAACTATACCTGCTCAGCGGATCTCCTGGTTGCATATGCGAAATTTGAAGGCGTTTTAGTTTGCTTGCTCTTCTCAATTCCTAAAGAGGGCAGCTATGTTTCTCGCCATGGTTGCTTTCTCGAATTTTTCTGTTGCGGACTAACACTATGCTATTATTATTTATTGCATTTACCTCCAGTAGTGGTATATGGACCACTAATAGGTTTATAATAAGCCATAGATTTTTGTAGTGCATGATGTTTGATTTTGATATCACTACAGTTTCGCACGGCTGTGAAATTTCCATGATTTTTAAAGAAAATCTGCAGGTAAAACGACTACACCAAGACTATTTTCCTGCTTGGCAGTTTGGCAAGAGCGCCTTTCATTTCTACGTCTCCTTGGCGGCCCCGTATTCATCGGATGGAGGATCGGAGGATACTTTTGCTCTCTAAGCTCGATTTGAGTCGCGTCCTCCTATATCGGTATGTTTATGAGTGGCGCTCCCTTATCCCACCCCCGGCTCTTAACCGACAGCCTTAAATCCTGCTTAACGAACTTTCATCCCGGCTGATTTAAGCGCCTTCTTTGTCAAACTGTCATTTCCAAAAAGGCGAGCGCCTCCCCAAGTCCCGACTGCTCGATCAACTTTATCGGCAATCCGCATGCTGATTTTCTTTCTTCATTACTCATCCAGAGCGCGCTTTCCACTTAAATTTTGGTCCGAGAAAATATATATTATAGGCCCCGCTCTACTGCCTTCCCTGAACCACAAGGACTGCACAGTCAGGAAATGAAAAAGAAATTTTGTGTTAATATGAAAGTAACAAACGAAATAACACAAGGGACGGGAGGGGCGGGTTGAGGTAACCAAATTTTTGTGTTGAAAATGTGTGACCTCGTTGAAAATTGGACGTTTTTCTGCCAAACGGAACGATGTGCCTAGGACATGAGCCCTGAGACCCCTAAGGATCTGTGCATAACAGGGCTCACGCCATAACGCACATAGTTCCGTTTGGCAAAAATACGTCCGATTGGTCATTCCAATGTCCTGGCCACTCGCAAGTCGCGGCGACCAAAGGGAAGAAAACAAGAGAACATAGTTTTGGCAAGACCGTTTCTTCGAGATCTGATGTTTCAGAGTAACCCACGGTTTGGATCGATTTAACAAAAACTCGTATTGAGCAACCAAGTCCTTTGGATTGATCTGACACGAAGAAAAGAAACACAGAGTAACACCAAACACGGAAACTTTTAACTACGATATGTAGTTACAGTAACTGTATAAAGTACAGTAGTGTACTGAAAGTAGACAAAGTTTACTGTATTTTGGTATCGGTGCATATCATGATGGTAGAATTATCCGGTGAGCTAACTTTTTTTGACAATGCTAAAGGCTTTTTGTATCGGAAAAGGAAATAATTGAGTGAGTAGCGAGGCGAGAATGATCCATTATCCACACCGAAAAAAAGAAGGTGCTGTAGTAACATCCTGGAAGTTAAAAAAATGTGCGACAACTCTTGGATGTTGTCATTACCACTTTGGCTATTAAAGTAACATCCTAGGATGTTACTTTTACATCCTATCATGCTACGTTAACTACCAGAGTGTTAATACCAACATCCAAGAGTTGTCGCACATTTTTTTAACAACCGTAACATCCGGGATGTTACTACAGCATCTTTTTTTTCGGTGCATATTTCTCCATTTGTAGCTATGGCAAAGAATCGCTTTGAAAAAATGGTATGCTGTTTTAGCACCTAGGATGTCAAAAATGTGTCTGGTGGTCTTAAGATGCTGCCTTGATTGCCCACGCAGTTGTACTTACATTCACAGGATGTGAAGTTAACTGCAGGGGCAGTAAAGGCAGCATCTTGGGATTACCAGACTTATTTTTGACATCTTATATGCTATAACAGCATGTTATTTTTTTCAGTGAAATTATTAAGGTGTTCTTCACGAACATTCTGTTTCTTGATCCTTTTCCATAGGTTTAAATGGCAGATCAATCGATTTATCGTAAAATCGGTTGCTTCCAATTGTTAATTTGGCCTACGTTAATCAGAGGATTTTCACGAGTGGGGAGTTTGAATTTTTAACGTAAACATTAACCTTTAATTTCCCGCACGTATGAGTTGATATTGAAGTTTTGGATGCGTTTAACGTGTTTTACGGGACATTTTATCGAGATATCATGTTCAACAGTGCTGCATTTTTCACTCTTTCCAATGGTCTACGGACACCTTGCAACCTAGGTCTCAAATCTTGATGCAATTATTCGTACTTCATGGTTGTTTGTGTTGCATACCAAAAAATTGAAGGCGCTCCGTTTTTGTTTCCGCTCATGATTATAGCGATGGATACACTCTGCAGCGTTGATACAACGCCTTGAGAGAAATATTCATACACTATATCTTTGTCCCCCTCACGAAAGAACTTGACTAAATTTCATTGTTGCTGGATTTTCCCTCGCAAATTGTATTTTTACCAGGGGAATCTTAGGCCTTCATGAAAATTTCACCGATTTATCTGCCGATCTCATGCAAAAATCAGAAGAATTTTTCACAACGATTGCACAGGTATATATCCTTGTAAAAGAATTGAATTGTTTAAGTCAGTTATGCAGTCTTGGAATGTAGATATGCATTTCATTTTGCAAAAAGGAGCCAGGATTATAGCAATGTTGCTAAGTTTGTGCGACTTCACCCATTGCCGCATAAGGATTTATATGCAGAAAAAATATGAAATTTACATGGTAATTTTCGTCCTAGATTTACAGTTTTTAGCGAGTAAAATAAAAACCGTTTAGAGATAATCAGGTGTTCCTTCCAAGACAAAAGGAGCTGCACAATCTTAGCAATATTGTAGTACTCCTGGTTCCTTTTTGCAAAATGAAATCCATATGTTCCTTCGTCCGAACAACAACGATATGTGTCCGTTCTGCACACGCAAAAATTGAAGACCTCCAATTCCCTCCGCTCACGAATAGCAAAGGGCACTTTACAACTCATTCCATTTAAATTTTGTTCAAGTTGACGAGTGCAGCATTAGACAGAACTGTCATACGTTTGAGTCGAACAAGGCAGAGAGTTGAGGACGGATCACAGTTGATAAAATACAAAGAGGACTGATGCGGGATTAGCCAGTAGAATATGAGGGAAGCTAAACTTGTGTGACAAGATTAAGGGCCTCGAAACACGAGCTCGACGGCACGGATTATTCAGCATTGTTTGGAGATATTTCGCTCAAATGCCAAGTGCAGGCCACCAGCAAAAATCCTCGTCTTCTGCCCGGCAGCCACTTAGTGACACCCCTTCCCCCCAACTCCATTCCAACAGGGGTGTCAAGTTGCCTATTATGGAATTGGAGAGAGCCGGCAGTTCTCTTTTGTTATTGTTTTTTTTTTTTTTTTTTTTTTGTTTATTTGCCACCAAAAGGTTTAAATACAGAATAAAATTACATCAAATCGAAAAAAAGATAGCACAAAAGAAAACAGTAAAATTATACAAGAGGTATGTTATAACTAGGTAACAATAGACTGTCTATACACTTTTGGACGACTGCCGGAAATCGCCGTTTGGCATGTCATCAGCAGGATTGGTAATTCACTGAAGTGCTAAGTGAAAATGCCGTGTGCATTTTCGAATTTTCCCAAGTCTCCCCAATAAAAGGTGTTGTTCTTTGCAGGATGGCTATGAATATTTTTACTTAAAATTTTAAGACTCTGTAGTTCAAATTGCTGATAATATTTTCTGTGAAATTCAAAAAAAGTCTACCAGTTTCAAATGACAGGAGATTTGACAACGTTTGAGGGCTCATACGGCGTTCTTCCTTAGCATGGTCGTCCATACTGTGAGCAGCATTGGGAGTCTACAAGTCCGTAAAACCTAGAAAACTCGAAATAGAAATTTCTTCCAGGCTTAGGGAAATCAGGGAAAAGTCAACGCTAGTAACAGAATCGTGCTTTGATGATTCCAGATTATAAATGAGCAATTAATTTCAAGATCTGAATCGGCATTATTCAGATCAAATGCAATAAGCAACCACTATTTTTGGCTCATCCACAAATACACCCACTTGCATAGGCAAACTAATGACTCATATGATGTTTCTAACGTAAACCAGGAATAGAAGTTGCTAATTTCAGAATATAGATAAATGTACACTGCAGCAGCCCGAGAACATAGGTATAAAAAAGGACTGAAAAAGGCGGAGACGAGGCTGAAAAATATTAATTGATTGTAAATTATTGCGTTTTTCAGCCTCGTCCCCGCCTTGTCCTGCCCCATTTTATATGTAGTTGCAGAATGTGGTCCATTTACGATTCACCAAATACACTTCATTTTACAATTGGGAACTACAAATTCTGGTTAATCTGTAAAAACAGCTAAGTACACAGGGGAACTAATAGCACATACGTCGTTTCTAACTTCACTGGAAAAAAAGTAGCTGAGATCTAGAGTCCGGACTCTTAATAACATTGACAAGAAAAATACTTTTGATTCATGCGGATTTTTCCTTGAATCGAAAAGCGAGGCCTCTTGATTTAAGCGGATTCCCTTTTTGATCCAAGCAAAAGTTTGATTTGAATCAAGAGTATTTTTTCTTGTCAATGTTTTGAAGAGTCTGGACTCTACCTCCAAGCGACTTTTTTTCCAGTGTTGTGTCAGAAATTGTAATTCCTAATTGCAAAATGCATTCCAATTCAATAATCTTTCCATCGCAAAAATTCACCTCTTGTGGTCTTTAACTCGACTTTTTTTCCGATTCGAACCATCAGTCTATGTGTCATGTTAAAAAAAAAAAAATTAGGATGGTTAATGACTTTAAAATGACGTCAGGGACGGGACAAGCGGGCGTCGCGACGTCTCGACACGATGATTGGGCGCCGATGTGCAAAAGTAGGAAAATGATAAAGCTCCTAATCGCCGCGACGCCTTTTGACGAGCTCTCGACAGTAAATGCCTTCGTCTCACCACCCCCGTTACCCCCCTTCCCTACTTCGCGGTCTCTCTCATGCCTCTCCACAACTCGATTACCCCCCCCCCTTCCTCTCCCCAGCTCCAATCGGGTTTGTCGTGGTCCCATCTTCGACGTAAATAACGTCGGACCTTCGCTATTTACGCTCGAGGCAAAAAAACCACCTATACTGCCGTGCTAAGGAAAAACGCCGTATGAACCTTCAGGCGTTGCCAAGTTTCCTCCGATAAAAACTAATTTACTAGGAAAATTGCGAATACTATTTTCCAAAAATTTCAGACAATTTTGTACGCAATTTTATTTAAAATATTTGAAAATGTCAAGGAAAAATATGCAGGAATGTTGTCAAAAATACATGTTTTTTCAAGGTAAATTTGGCAACTCTCGAATGTTCATACGGCTTTTTTCCTTAGCACGGTAGTGTAGATAACTTTAGCTGCTTTTACCCGATTTTTGACCTCCATCCCCTTGTCAGGTGCCTGTAAGGCATCTCCATCTTCACTTTGAATAAAACGTCAGGTTAAGCTGCTCCTATCCTCCAATTTTGGTAAAAAAATGAAGAGTTCTAGGAGCATGGAAATATATCACAGCACTAAGCAATCTGGAGGAGCCATGGAGAAAAAAAAATTAAAAAAAGTCCTGTCGTCTCAACATTGTGGGCATATTTTACGACAGGAGCGCACAAAGATCCTTTTCAACCACAATTCCCTTCTGGATATTACCTTATTTCCTGCTTTGTCGTTCATTTAGAAACAAGTTACGTCCAATGTTTCTCCTGGAAGTTTCTTATAACCTGTCTTACCCTCGAGGAATTCAGTGCCTGGCTGAAACGGTCGGAAAAATAATGCTCGGAAACACAAAAAGAAGAAAAATCAGAGGTCGTTTTCAAATTTGCGTGAGCAATATAACCTACAATACTTTTATTTTTTGCAGGTTTAATGACTTATACCCCTTCTTAGGGGTCTACACCCAACTATAGACAGTATTTTTATTGTCAGTAGACATCATGGGGCCTAGGGTGCGGCTCATACGAGAAATTAAAAAGGTCGAATTTTGAAATTGACAAGGGACCCCGCCAAAACGTTCCCAATACTGTAAAAACAAACGTTGTAGAACAGTTTTGCATTTGGTCAACATTTAGAGGTCCCGACGGGCCCTTAAAATTGCAAAATTCGGCTAATTTTCGCATTTTTTCATCAATTTTGGCAAATTTTCTCAGGCCTCACGGAGAGTTCCAATTGATAAATTTATTCATAAATAGGCAATTTATAACCGAAAATGCACCCCATCCTCCACCTTAAGCCCCCCAGCCCCCCCCGACCCCCCTCCCTCACCGATCCAATATAAATACACTCATTATAAACCGCTGCACTTCATTTCCACACATATTTCCGCCCGATTTCATTACCACACAATTTTACGTTTTTCATTTCCACACATTTTCATTACCACACAGTTTATTCTTCTGCACCATTTGGCAACATCTTGTAGCGCGCTGCGAGAATATAGAAAAGAAATACCGGTACAAGTTATAAAAATAAGTAAAACAAAAATTTATAAGGGCAAAAAGTACTCACCAGCTCAGAATTAGGGCAGAGAAGAAGAAGAAGGAACATCTGGATCATCTTCGCAAGCTTTTTGATCGCCATTGTCGTTATTTTTGAAGCCATGCAATTTTTTAATCTCGCCCAATTCATGCAGAAATTGTAGAGCCGTAATATATTTATATGTATAGTAAGCGTGGGTAGCACAAAGAATTTCCGACTCCAAATCAGCCTGCTTCGGTCTTTTCTTGAATACCTCATCCTTCAAAACAGATTTTATTTTAAGAGCAACAATGCTCTGGTTGTCACAAATTTTCTGAACTGCCTTGTGTATGTTTGGGTGAGGGTGGTAAAATTCATTATCTAATTTACTATTGTAGCTCTCTACTCCGTTGGTGGTTGTAAATTGAGAGCTGGTAAATGCGCAAGCCCACATTGTTGGGGGAAACCGTGAGGTCTCAAGAATATAATTCCTCTGAAGATAACCTGCGAATTTAAGACACTCAGGATGGGGAGCTATGGATAAAAGCTGTTGAAAAGCAGAAATGACGTCACCAGGCTGGAGGTAAGATCTGCTGCTCCCAAATAAAAGTAAACATTTCTCATTTTCATCGTACACAGTTGCCAAATAGTGCATTATTGGAAAGTGTGTGGAAATGAAAGTGTGTGGTAATGAAATTCACCAAAACTAGGTGGTAATGAAATTGTGTGGAAACGATACGCAGCCTTATAAACTACGTTATTTTGGTAGTGACCAGAGATCTAAAGTAACACTGGTCAACACGGGTTCAAATGTGAGTGTACTTGGGTAGTTTTTAGCGCTGAGTCCGAAAATGACCTCCGTTATGCTGGGTCAGGTCGATTTTCCCCGGAAAAATCAGGATTTTCTTTAAAAATCGAGCTTTTCCTGTGAAAAATCAATATCCCGGAAAATATGTGCATGGAGGAAAGATAAGGTCATTTTCGGATTCAGCAGCTAAAATTACATGGGAAACCGGATATGGCATGCCTATTAAAGTTTCCGTTCTGTTCCAAATATCGAGGTTTTTCCGGACAAGTGCCCCTTTCCGCCCATGTAACGCATGTAGTACCAGTCCGATTGATTTGCGTCGGAAAGGAGGGAAAATATTTTTTCTCAGGCGACAGGTGGGAGTTGATTCCACTAAACTATTGCCACTGCATCCGAAAACGACCCTCGTTTTCTTCCAAAATCTATCAATTTTTTTGAAAAATCGATTTTTCGAAAAAAAAATGCACCTTTTTAACTCAAAAACGTTTAAAAACATCCCCTCTTTTCGGAATCTGGATTTTCCAAGGGTTCTGAAAGGAAACGAGGGTTATTTTCGGACTCGGGGCCTATTAGGTCTAGAGTCAGACGCGCTGACCGCTAGGTCAACCCGGCGGGCCTCATAATACAATATTGGAATATCAGCAATTTTTCAATTTTTCCCCGTTTGTTTGGCTAATCAGAATGAAGAAAATTCGAGTCGTAGAAGCTCAGAATGGTTTACGAAAATAAAAAAAAGCGAATGAGGTTCTTGATCGTTGCGTGACCTCGGGAAAACGACGCGACGGCACCATCGAGCAACTATTTAACCTCCGGAGCAAACATCTCGCTGGAGCTGAGGCGATTGCAAATTGGGGATTACGAATAGCCACAACAATATGTTGCAAGCTCCGCTCGGGCTCGGGCAAAGCTCTGCTCTCTCTTTGAGTTCTTTTGAGCCTTTTATTTGCATGCAACCTTTTAAAAACAAAGATTTCCATTACTCTTCGGAATTGATACGCCGCAGAGGACAACAGCACTGCCACGTTTAGGAAGATCGTCGTATGGACATCCGAATGCTGCCGATTCTCCCATGAAAAAAAGGGAATTTACTGGAAAACTTGTGAAACTCTCCCTTCCAATTTTTCAGAGAATTGTGTTTTCAATATAATCTAGTAAATCTGAAAATTTCATAGAGATATACTCAAAACTTTTGTCGGAAATAAATATTTTATGAGGAGAGATTTGACAACATTTAAATACTCATACGGCGTTTTGGCGTTAGCATGGGAGAGCACCGTTGGACCCGGGGCGCAAACGTGTCGGGAATACGAAGGCAACGGCAGACGAGCACAAAGTCTATTAAATTCATTCTGGAGCCGTATCCGAGCTCGTATCATTACGGTTATGAGTGCTGCGGGTTGCAGCCGCGGTGGAATGAAGGCGTCGTTGTGCGTGTTGCCGTCAAGCCGGAATGCAGGCGTCGCGCGGAGCAATGAAGAGGCCGCTCTCCACTCGTTCGCGGAAGCGGCAGGAATGCTCCGAGGGTTAATGTTTCATGAAACCGCGCCGCGCCGGCACTCTGAAACATTTGAGCCGCTTATTATTTTTTCCCTCATTTATTAAAGTTATTGTTTTCTGAATCCCTGGCTCTGGAACCCACGCGCCTCGCTTTTAATATTTAAATAAGGTGTTGGAGTTGGGAGACTAGACTTCCTAGCAACTTTCCGCGTTATACTTTCCATCGCAATTTCTCCATGACGAGTAGGCCAAACTAAACGAGCGTACTATTTAGAGACCTTGATAAATTATACCAGTTTTAAATTGAATTGTAAAAGTCTTCGCAAGCCATCCCAAAGGAAATGTGCGGAAAACGACCTGAAAATCACTAGTTCTTCCTACCTTTACCTCTAAGTTTTGGTATTTTTGACGTCAGTCTCCTCTCAGAATAGTGTATAGCCCTTTTGTATCATTCCAGTAATTACAATATTCGAGTCTCATGTTCAGCATTTTCACCCTCTCTCTGTCCCCCCCCCCTCCTCTCCCGTGCGTTCATGCCACCGTGCACCAATTGCATTGTGCATACTATGTTTGATTAGGAAATACTCTTGCCCCTCACTGGGGAAAAAAACACACATTGGATCTAGAGTCCAGACTCTAGAAAACATTGACAAGAAAAAATACTCATGATTCAATCAGATTTATGCTTGAATCAAAACGAAATCCGCTTAAATTAAGATGCTTGGTTCTTGATTTAAGCTAGATTCTGATTGAATCAAGAGTACTTTTTCTTGTCGATGTTTTTAAGAGTCTGGACTCTAGATCCAAGGTGTTTTTTTTCCAGTGCCCTGACCGCTTAGCGCAATCCAACCTTCCCGAGGGTTTCGCCTCTCAGGCTTTATGCACTGCGCGTTGCACTTATGATTTTAGGTTTAGAGTGAGATTTCATGAAAAATTGCCAACTTGCAAACCGTTCACCGAACACGTCAAAAAAAGGTCCGATATTGATAGAAGGCCTTGCATTTAACTTGTTGCGCATCTAGCTAATCGCGTCATAACCGACATGAAAGATGCATCGAAAGGAAAATCGTGTCGCGTCGGACATCGGCCGATGACCAGTGGCGAAGCGAGAATGATCGATTATCGATATTTCCCCCTTTTAAGCTATGGTAAAGAATCGATCTTGAAGGCATTCGTTGCGCACACCCGGTTTATCGATATTTTTCCATAGGTTTAAATGGCAGATCAATCGATATATCGCGGGGATGAATGTTGGCTGTCCTTCCTGCTCTCGGATTCGTGGAGCAGATGTCACCTGTCCGATTAATCCGGGTGCTACCGGCGTCGCGTCCGGACAAGCGAGCCGAAACACCGCGATAAATTGAATCCGAATCGCCCCCTCCCCCTCGGCCACCACCCGCGTTTGCGTTGGAGCCAACGAAGACTCATCGACGGAGCTTAGTTGTAAATTATCACTATCGCCGATTCCCGATTCCGCCCTCGGCGGGCCCAGATTTACCCCCTCCCCTAATTTGTGTCGCCCCCTCGCGCAGTTTGTCAATTGATCCGATTCCGAGCCAATAAAATATGAATGCCGTGTTGCTCTCGGTCCGGTCGGCTGTTGCGAACTTTCGTTCGAGCCGAGATCGGGGAAGTTTCCGGGCCTCAAAGTGTACATATGCACTGAAAACAAAGATTGGTAGAATTTACCATTCCTTTACGCTGTATTTCACACAGCGTGAATTCAAAGTAAATTCTGCCAGAGGAATGGTTACCTGTACCAGTATATAGTGACGTTTACCTATCTTCTGGCAGAATTGACTCTGAATTGACGCTATGTGAAATACAGCGTGAGGGAATGGTAAATTCTGCCAATCTTTTTTTTTCAGTGTACGTGTGCATATCGCCACCTTCAGGCTAAAGTATCACAAGCGCCATATGACGTTTCAAAATTTCCGCCGCAATTTTCTTTCTCTATGAGGAAATTGTTCAACAAAGCTGTCCGAAAATTTCACTGAATTCTTGTTGTGCTGCCGATAAAATTTCATTGAATTTTCTTTGTGCTACCGACAAAATGCAGTGAAATTTTCAAACAGATTCAACCTACGATTTCTCCAAAAAAAAATAAAATGGCGGTGGAAATTTTGAAACGTCGCATGGCGCTTGTGATACTTCGGCCGGAAGATGACGATATGTGCATCGATGACGTAGTGCCACGTAGGGACGCGGAGTAATGATTACACTGAAAAAAGAAAGATTGGTAGAATTTACCATTCCTTCAAGCTGCATTTCACTCTGCGTGAATTCAAAGTCGATTCTGCCAGAGAAATGGTTACCTGTACCAGTATAGTAACTTTTACCTTTCTTCTGGCAGAATCGACTCTGAATTGGCGCTGTGTGAAATACAGCGTGAAACAATGGTAAATTCTACCAATCCTCTTTTTCAGTGAGTGCTTTGAGCCATACTTTGTCCAGTGGCACATTGAGCGTCTTCAAACGTTTTTGGATACTGCGCTTTATTCACATTCATCACTTTTGTTTCATTATAAGAAAGGACAATGTGAGGGTGGGACGCGAAAAAAATTGGGGGTTTTCTGCATTTCACCCCTAATTTTCCTCGTGGTAACGGAAGGCGTGGACCGCGTTTCATTCCTCATTAACCTGTCCGCATAGTCGTATGACCCCGATAGTAGGCACTCAGTTTCAGTGTCGCAATTTGGACAAAGTACTTGTCGCGGTTTTACTGCTGTCCGGGACTTTATGACCCCGGGAAGTTGCCGAGATCACCGGTCTCAGCCTCGGAGTAAATTGTTGGAAATACTATTCCTGTTGGCTATCACACAAGCTGGCAACACCGTTGTCAGGCATGGTTGCAAGATTGCGCTGAAAAATCATATTTTTGCTCGATGTAACTTCCGTGCTCTGACGGGTACAAAGTCAGTAATGTTGACATTATCCCGATGCTGTCGGAAAAATATATACAATGTAGATTTTTCTCACTTTTATTCTAAATTCTTTGTAAAGACGTTAATAGCCTGTGACGCTGAATGTCTTTAAATATACTAACTAACTAACTAACTAACTAACTAACTTAGTTAACGTATCCATGGTGAAAGTTAAAGTGTGCGTCTCTCCGATTGCGACGTTGTAAATTTCCGCTCAAGTTTTATGCCTTTCAAAAAAAACCAACAAATAGGTTTACTTGAAACTTTTTGTGAATTTTCACCACTCATGCTCCCCAAAAATTCCAAGGAGTTACTTTGTCTGGTTTTCGCTTTAAAAAAATAAAATATAGTTGGAGATTTTGAAATTTAGTGATGCAGGTCTCATTTTATGACTTCAGTCATCGATATGTTCATCTATATTGGCCTCTCCGTGAATAAAAACCATGTTTTTGCATTTAAACAGATAACTGGAGGCGGCAATTTTTCAACGTCGCATGGCGCTTGTGATACTTCGGCCGGAAGATGACGATATGCACTTTGCATCGCACGATATGCGACTTTACAACATGACAGCAACATGACAACCTTTCTTGTAGGGTGATTCGCCCACGACACATTTTGGACGAAACGGCCCCAGTTTGATGGGGAAATCGATGTTACATCGTGGGTTACTCGGTAATTCGAGGGGAAAGAGCGTCGTACTATTGCATCTTGTAGGTGCAATGACTTTCGCCCCACCAGGAAAAAAAAAGTAAAAAGAGAGCTGGAATAATTTGCTTTTATTAGAAGTTATCGAATTTATATACTTTAAGAAATACATTCCGCTGGAAAAATAGATTCATTCCAACTTTGTCTTTTTGTCTCCAGTTTTGTCTTTTGGAACTGATGGGGGAGGGGCGCTTCCCTGGCTTTTGTGCAAAAAAAGTAAGGGTCTGAATAATGAGGCAAGAGTATGACCTCAAATGCGTTTATTTTGGCATGCCATTGTGGGAACCGCAAATAATCTGAATTTTCCCACCGGAAGTGGTCACGTCCGTCATCATGCGTCACCCATCCGGATGCATTAAAATTAAAAGGAACTAAATGCATTGTGACATGAGCCCTGTCGTGCATGTATTCTTGTGGATCTCAAGGCTCATTTCAGAGAATATAGTTCCTTTTGATTTAAACACGTCCAAATATTCAGCACATGTTCCCACACATTTGTAACTTCTCGTCGAGGAACGATCAGCGGTTCCGGAGAGTGGCCACGCCGCGGGAGAGCGTGGTTTCCTCGTGGTCCTTTCGTGCTAAAGAAAAACGGCGTATGGGCCAACGGACGTTGCCACATTTCTTTAGATAAAATGTGCGAACTTTCTAGGGTTGATATTTTCCCAAAGTCTTAAAGACTTTTGCTTGCAATAAAATATTCCAAAGTTTCTGAAAATTTCAAGAGGAAATTTTCAGAATATGCCCGATGAATCGCGAGAAAATAAGGGAAAGGGGTTAAGTCCCAACTTGGGAATTCCAATTGATGGGCCTTTTGCAAACTTTTGCTAGAGCAGAAATAAGAGTTGTTACTCATGGAAAGTGCTTAAAAATAAATCCCCTGGGCAGGAATTAAATGGAACGACTCCTCCAACGAAATGTTAACCTGTGCCGTAGTATCCTTTTTGAAGCGGGAAGCTTAAAAAAACGCAAATTTCTTACGGAGATTGTGAAGTTAGAAGTGCATTTTAGAGTTTGCCGATGCGCTCATCGTGATTTTGCTCTAGCAAAAGTTTGCAACAGGCCAATTTTTCCCAATGAATCGCGAGAAAATAAGAGAAAGGGGTTAATTCTCAACTTGGGAATTTCCAATTAATTGTGATAATACCACAATAAATTAGATTACTAACCCAAATGTTGCACTGAAAAAGAAAATATGATAGATTTTACCATACTCTGACACGGTGATACGAGTATGGAAAAAACATCAGACTCTAGCATTTATCATATTATGGTAACTATCACCAGAGTTCTGGCGAATACATACATAATTCTGGTTTTTTAACTAAATAGTATCACCGTGTAAGAAATCAAGCAGACTCATCGTGAATGTTACCTTGCTTTTTTTTCAGAGTGCGGTAATTGGAAATGTCCATATCATCCACCAAGTTGGGATGGTACCACAATCCTAGAGGATAATCCCAAACACTTTTTTCCCGCCATGGATATTTTATCGACGGTAAATTTGTCAACAATCAAATATTTATTCGGCGTTTTTCCTTGGTACCGCAGAGTGAGTCAAGATGGTTTATTTTCTCCCCACGATTCGGATTATCGCCGCGTGATCTGAAGTCCGCGTGCCGTACGCAGCGGTAGTCGATACGGATCTTCGAAACTGAGAAGAGGGAATCAGTGATAAACTGGAAAAATCCACTCGAAGCTACCGCGAAACCTTCCGAAAAATTGGCACGCAGATCACAATTCACAGACGAGAATAATCTCAGAACTGTATTTGCCATGTTGCCGTTTTCGGTGAATATTTCCTAATTAAAAATCTGTGTTGAAATAAGTCCACGCCAAATACATTAATGGACCCCTAAGTGCCACGAGGGATCCGCCATCTTGTGTTTACTTTCAATGCTAAACTGACAACAGCAGTTCTCCTGTCGCTCTCTAAAAGTGCATCAAGTTATTTGCTGATGTTATTCAAATGAACCTAGTCGACGAAATTCATCTATATTGAGAGTTCTGAGGGAAAATCTGAGTGCAATACCTTAGGACTGATATTTTATATAAGATCTGAACATTTACGAAACGGACCACGAGACAAGGTACGAATGTTAAACATGTGGTACATGTTTTTCCATCAAAATTTCACGTAAACACAGTTTGTGTAACGAAAGATATTGAAGGTAACTCCTGACCAGAGATGGACGAAAATTATTCGGAAATTATTTGGTCTTTCAACGACGTCGATCAATCGTCTCAATTAGACGAATAATTGACAATTGATCTGTCTCATCAGGTTAAGAATTCTGAGGATTGAGCATCTGGCCAAGATATCTAATTCTCGAAGCATAAATTCAAATATTCCACTCACAAAACAAACCGTAATCTAACTGAGTTAAATCGCACAGCATAAAAGTTACACCGTAAAAGTCTCTGCAATATGAAAACATGGCAACCCCATCGAAGCACTTCAGCTCAGCTGTTGATCCTCGTATTTTTTTAAACAACACTGGACAGAGATGAGACAGTGCTTTATTAAGGAGTCTGCCAAAACCATTGCAGTGCGCGATTTGATTCACGTAGACTCTAGTTTTATTTATGGGCTGGAAAATTCAAATTTTCTTGAGGATCAGTGCTAAACAAAGCCGTTAATATCTTGGTGAGGAGGCTCGAATTTTCGGCAATTTTCATCGCGTGAATCGTGTCCTACGAGAAATTTTGAAGAGGAGACATATACCAGAATGTCAACTTGTTCGTTGGGCTATTATTGTGATGGCGCTCACTTGAGACTGTTCTCCACGAGAAATTGAAACATGACAACGCTAGTGAAGCCAATTGAGCACAAACATGACGGCTGCTCGCCTAGTGCACCATGAAAGGATTCCGAAAAGAAGTTGGTAAAGGGGGGGGGGGGCGAATCAGATTTTACCCCACTCGCGAGATAACAACCCAGCCACTCTGTTCTTAAACGCATATTCCAATTTTTCCATCTATTTCCCTTTTTTTACCGACTGCTAAATTGAGTCCGTGTGTTCGAGCTCAGCTCTGAAATTGATTTTCGATGTATGCTGTTGTTGTTCCCGTCGGTAAAACAGATACCCCTCGCGCCCTCCCCTCGTTTCCCGAGGCTTTTCCTTCGGCAAACCACCCTCTTTACCGGCCGATCTTCAGCCGCTGCTTATCAAAGCTTTAAGTCAAACGCCGCTTTCGTCGATCATTCGGACGCATGCATTTAAATAGAAAGGGACTTTATCCATTATGACGTGAGCCCTGTCGTGCATGGATTATCATGAATTTTAGGGCTTATGTCAAAATCGATATAGTTCCTTTCCATTTAAATACGTCAGTTCAAAAATTATGCCGATGCACTTTGTCCTTTTTGCATAACAACATTGCTCGCAGTCTTGCGATGGGAAACGCGCCGTTTCAATACATTGAATTTACGAGATTGAATATACGAAATCTGGGATGTAGTGTACAATTTAACGGAGAAATTTTTAGGCTACATGAAAAACTTGGTAAGGAAAATCGCCGTATGAACATTCGAGAGTCGTCAAATCACTCCCGATTAAAAGTTTATTTTAAGAGAAGTTATAATAACTGGAAAAATGCATCTTGCGTGCTGTTATGATATGAAAAAGATGAAAAAGAATGAAGTTATGAGTATATTTTCTGCAAATTTTTTAAGCATTAAATTTTAAATGAATTCATAGCAATAGATTTAAAAGAAAGATACAAAATTAATCGAATAATTAGATATATATGCGGTTTATAAAAAAATTAAATTTGCTGGCAAAAATAATAGTTATAAACCACGAAGGTTTAGTGCGTAAAAAAATCAAAACCATTAGGAACATGATAAAGATTCCAACAAGGATGCTATTTAAATATTATTTAAATGTTTTTAATTTAAGTATTTTCTATTAAACTGAGAATAAAATTCTCTGATAAATTGAGAGAAAATCATTCACAAGTTTTCTGAATATTCGTTTTTCATCACAGGGAATTTGGCAACGTCTAAGCTTATACGGCCGTTATCTTCAGCACGGCAGAATTGAACTCCTTAAATTCCTCCTTAATTTCAATAATCAGCTCGCTGAGTGAGCCATCCCATAGCATGACACAACCCAAAGAGGATTCAATTATTTCTGCACTATCGTGAATGAGCTCTCAGGCTGGCGAACGGACAACGAGGCGTTCAAGCAACTATTCGCGCTCCCAGGAGTCGGGGTTGCATAACCGCCTGCGTGAAGGCGATTCAAACGCATCGAAACCGAAGCGGTAGGGGCAACAGCGGACAGCAGGGCTTTTGATCGACAGGATGGGGAGTCCACGTCATCCCGGTCAGTTAATTGAACACGGAGACAGTGTTCATCCTTGACCATCGGCTTAGCAAGGGGGAGGTTAATTTAAACGTAGCCGATTCCGCAACATTAGCTCAGAAAATCTGTGACGGCATTATTAAGAGGACAGAGCTACGCGAACGAGACTTATAGACCACGTTAACGAGACTCGGTGTCTAACTACATCACAGATTGCCTAATCTCTTTTTGTGTTCTATTTTTTTAAGAAAACCGACACCGAACAAAAAACCGATGCTGATTTAACACTCTGGGTGTAAAAAAGTGTGCGACAACGCTCAAAAAGCTGGATTAACCGCTAGCAGTTACTTTAGCAACGTCAAGATGTAAAACTAACTGCTGTGGCGGTTTATTCAGCGTTTTGTGTGTTCTCGCACACTGTTTTACATACAGAATGTTAAATCAGCATCCCTTTTTTTTCAGTGTAGCATGTTGAATCCACATGAAAGAAATGTGTGACGACCTTAATGTTTGTCTCAACTACTTCTATTGTTAATGTAAAATCCTCAAGATATGAAATCAACAGCAGTGGTACCTAGTCGAGATAAACATTTTAAGGCCGTTGCACATGCACCATTTCAACAACCAGGATATCAATTCAGCACCTTTATGTTTTGTAATGAAGCAACATTGAGCTTGTTGATCCAACAAGAAAGTTTGCTCGGTGAGGCCTGATGTATTCTAAGAATGGTCAAAATTTTTTAGATTCTGATAAGCTGGTGCATTTTGAGAGGAAAATTGAACTGTCAAACTGTAAATCAGTTCGGAATATTTTGAGCAGATAGAGATTTATCAGAGATATCACAGATCGTGGAGCAGAAAGATAGAGATTAATCAGAGATCATTTGAGAAGATAGGCATTTCTCAGGGATCATTGATCACATAGCGTTATACCGATCAGATGGAGATCGTATCAGTTCTCCAAAGCCAAAAGGCGCTGAACTCACTTTTTTTTTAGAAAAATCGAGTTAATGGCGTTTTCTAAATCTCCATTAATGGCTCCGTGTGTTCAAAAAATTTATGGTAGTCCTATCTCATACTGGTAATGAGAAACGCAGTTTCAAAAATGCGATTAACACTGAAATGAATGGAGCTAACGCTATCGGTTTTCGCCTGATACCTCGAAACGACTAAAATGGAATTAGGTACAGACCAATCGGCACAGGGGTTCTGATATAAATGATAGAAAAAGATAGTTCTCTGCAGTTCTCAACTAGCTAATTTGCTTATGTGTGACGTCAGTTTTGAAACCGATTTGTTGGTATCTCGGCCCCTGATTTGTGAGCACAATTTGGCGGGTGCGTCTACAAAACTCCGCGGATGGCATTTTATGTAAAAGCTTCATTTCCCTTTTTGTAATTTCAGAGTAGCAAGTGTGAATATCCTGAAAGGAGGGAGGCTGAGCGGAGAAAGGGGAAAATTTACAGTGCAATAAATTAGAGCCACGCTCAAGACGGTCTGTTGCTGGGCAAGGTTGTCATTTTGAGAAAAAGTGACCCTGTTTCACGGGCGCTCAACTTTTTAAATGAAGTGGTAGTTTTCCGCTTCACTTTGAAGCCGCATTCGGATTGTTGCCGGGTTGACATTTTTGTTGCCACGGATTCGCACTTTCATTTCAAAAAAGGAACGCTGTTTCGTAGGACGGTCATCAATGCAGTTTTACGAGAGGAAGAATAAGATGATATAGAGTAGATGAAGAAGGTAAAAAAGAATTATTCTGGAAATGACAAGGAATGGGTCTGTTGCAAAATTCAGCCAGAGCAAAAATAAGAGGTGTTTACATCAGAAAATGGCTGAAAAATCACGATGGGCGTATCGAAAAAGTTTGAAATACACTTCTAGCTACAAAATTTCCGTAAGAAATATGCGCTTTTTAGGCTTCCCACTTCAAAAACGATACTCCGACACAGGTGAACATTTCGTAATAGGAGTCATTCCATTTAACCCTTGCGATGCTATACAATATTTAAGATGGCCGACTCCGAATCGCCAAAACACACGAGACGAGACGGGATTTCAATGACGGGCGTGTTCATATTTTCATTTTCAGTGGCGTGGCGTGCTTTGCGATATATCGATTGATCTGCCATTTAAATATATGGAAAAGGATCGATAGACAGGGTGTTCGCAGCGAATACTTTAATACTCGATTCTTTACCATATCTTCAAATGGGAAAATATCGAAAATCGATCATTCACACCTCGTCACTGTTCATTTTCCTTGCGTTGCTAAAGACCAAGGTGCTTCCTCACGATTTGTGCGCGGGAGAGCCTGCCATGTTGAATATTGCATGGTATCTTGATGCGCAAGGGTTAAATGGAACGACTCTTCTTACAAAATGTTCACCTGCATGTTGTAGGCTCGTTTTCGAAGCGGGGATCTTAAGAAACGCATATTCCTCACGCAGATTGTGAAGTTAGAAACGTATTTCAGATTCGTCCGAAGCGCCCATCGAAATTTTAAAGCCATTTTTGATAAGAATTAACGCTTCTCTTGGGTCTAGCTGAAGTTTGCAACAGGCTCATAATTGTCTTTTGAACAAATCAGATATTATATACTCAGCGTCAAATAAAACTTGCGTAAGTAGGAAATAACATTGAGCTCAGTGCAATTATAACTGAGGAAAGGAATGATTTGACACGTGGAGTGCTTCAATTCAACTGTTAGCCCATCGCTTAGCACAGCTAAATTGTACTGCTTTTCGATGTGACTTTTTTCCAATTTTCTCTTTCTTCAGTTCTAACACTAATCTTCTTCAGTACGAAACTTGCCCTGATCAAGGCAGACATCAATGTTACAGCCATTTACCGCACAGTCTTTTTTGACATTGACTTGAGTGTGATCAGGCATTGACTTCAA
>NC_092795.1:4028376-4074355 GCF_918797505.1 Bemisia tabaci | reverse complement strand
CTTTTAAAGGAAAACCAACGAGCAGTTTCCACTAAAATTTCTGAAAATTTTCTTCATCCACTCTGAAAAAATCACCAAATATTGCTCGGGAAACTTTTTGATTAGTTAGTCTCGAAGAAATTAAAGCACGATAGGAAATCTATCAACGTTGGAACTGAGAAACCCTTTTTTCGCATTCAGCCAGTGACATGTTTCAATAGAGGATGTCAGTGTTTCAAACTGCACTAGGTGAATGCTTTTCTAGCAAGCGGCCAAGGATCTAGTCTTCAAAATTTCTAATAGCCGGAGATCCGGCAGCGAGAAACAAACCAGATACGTATATAACTCTTTTTGGAGGTTTAAAAAAAAATACAACGATTTTCTGAAGAAATTGGGTCAAATTCAGTCGTCTTTGCTTCGGGTAATGTTGTACTAGAAGCCCTGTACAATGAAATATTAAAATTGAAATAGCCTCGAAAGCGGTCCTGGGCAGATTGGACAGTTTCCTTTCAATATTTTTGCAAATGTGACTGTGTTGCTAAACTGTGTGCAAGTGGGAATGCATTAAGCCAATTGCACTAAGTAAATGGGTCAAATCCACAGGATTGGAAAACACCCAAGTCGCTGTAGAGTTCAATAGTGCCTTGAGTGGTTTTGTGAATTCTGTGTGCAACGGTGACGTCATCCTATTCTAATTCTGTATGCGATCTTATCTGACACATGACCTACCATAGTATTTTGTACACAATTGAAAGGTCTTCTTGAAAAGTTTTAATTTAAATATGAATTGTTCTCTTAACGCTGCCCAAGAAGTCTGAATAACCTAATCCGTGGTTACAGTCATAATGCGAGTGCGCTCAATACGACAAATTTCATATAGTAGGTGATAGTTTTAACGTTAGGAGGGGGGAGAGGAGAACAGTATTTCCCCCTTCTTCCGACGCGGCGTTTTCCTAGTCAAATATAATCGTTTCCTCGCGATATATCGATTAATCTGTCATTTAAACCAATGGAAAAGGATCGATACCAAGGGTGTTCAAAACTAAGACCTTAATTATCGATTCTTTACCATAGCTTCAATGGGTAACTATCGATAATCGTTCATTCACGCCACGCCACTGATTCGGAGTGATAAATGCGCTCCTCCCGAAACCCTCCCGCCTGTTTCCCTTTTACATTATTCTACTTCCAACCCAGTCCTGCATCTGTTTGACTTTCCCTGGAATGGAAAGTATTAATCTAGCGATACGCATCAGCATAGAATTTAATTACGTAATTTAAAATTCACTCCGGAAGGCACGCTTCATCAAGCTCATTGTAAATACTTAACGCACAATTATTATGAAGATAAATTCAAGTAATTTAAAAGAGACGTCCTTTGAATTTCCTCCAATTTTTTAGTAAACCTAATCATAGTTGGCCTTTGATAAATAATTACCAAAATTTAATCACGACATTACGTCACCCATACTTTTACCTCATAGGTAAAATGTTCGTATGCGTGCAATTATTGCGGTATTTGGACTTTTTCAGGGTTGTACTTGATACAAGGGAGTAATGATCAATCTTTGTTTATCAACCGATTATTGTTCGTATTTCTGCCAAACGGAACTATGTGCATTATGACGTGAGCCCTGTTATGTATGTATTCTTACGGGTCCCAGGGCTCATGTCTCAATGCGCATAGTTCCGTCTAGCAGAAATACGTTCTATTGGCAACCACATGATTGTTAGCTTATCTCCTAACCTAAGTATCCTTTTTGTATCTATAAAATGTACGTCTTGTTCTCTTTTCTCTTTCATTTTTAACAATAGCTATGAGCCTCCCACGCCAGAATTTTACTTTTTTAGAGTTTTTCCTATTCCTGTTTTGGTAATCCCCTGTTTGTTGTGTTTCAAGGAAAAAATGTGTGAATTTTCATGAAAATTATCCATTTATACATTTCCATCTGACCTCAAATTTTTCTTAAAAAAATGCTAGTATTCAAACTAGAAACAATATTGAAGTCACAGGAAAGTAGACAAATATTTAGCGAGGAAGTTTAAGTATCCATACTATTTATTTATTATTTATTTATATTTCATAGAAAAAAATTGTAGGAAAAAAGAGACTTCCGTTTAATTAATTGGTTTAAAGCATGATTTTTAGAATATATCAATTAGGGTATTCTCTGGGTATTCATTTAAACGCTGACACTCCTAAATTTGGTGAAATTGCATTTAGTTGCACCAAGCTAAATTTTAATTATTAGTCGAGAGAACTCACAGCTCGAAGTTAGTGAGAGATTGATTGATCTATACACGGTTTATTGCTTAAGTGCAGATAAATTATTTGAAAGAAGGAACACACCTGATCTTCATCAAAATTTATCTCGACAGTATTTTCGCCAGCTATAGCTCATAAAAAAGTTTCATGTGGATGCTATTTTAGTGAGTCACACCATCATGAGCCACCTTTTTAAGTGTCGCCAAGTGGATGGCGGGGAAAGTTTTGCTAAAAGTTTCGGCAGCTTTAGGAACTGTGCTGCTGCAAGAATTGTTCCGTAAATCCTATATTTTACATCACTAATCTTATCCTGGATTTTTCACCTGTCCTGCGTTACAAAATTTCTTTTAGATTCCGAACTTTTCTCTAATTCCCTCCTCTCGCCCGGTTAAATTGGCCAACATCACCGAATTTTGTGACATTGAAGTCAATGCCTGATCACACTCAAGTCAATGTCAAAAAAGACTGTGCGGTAAATGGCTGTAACATTGATGTCTGCCTTGATCAGGGCAAGTTTCGTACTGAAGAAGATTAGTGTTAGAACTGAAGAAAGAGAAAATTGGAAAAAAGTCACATCGAAAAGCAGTACAATTTAGCTGTGCTAAGCGATGGGCTAACAGTTGAATTGAAGCACTCCACGTGTCAAATCATTCCTTTCCTCAGTTATAATTGCACTGAGCTCAATGTTATTTCCTACTTACGCAAGTTTTATTTGACGCTGAGTATATAATATCTGATTTGTTCAAAAGACAATTATGAGCCTGTTGCAAACTTCAGCTAGACCCAAGAGAAGCGTTAATTCTTATCAAAAATGGCTTTAAAATTTCGATGGGCGCTTCGGACGAATCTGAAATACGTTTCTAACTTCACAATCTGCGTGAGGAATATGCGTTTCTTAAGATCCCCGCTTCGAAAACGAGCCTACAACATGCAGGTGAACATTTTGTAAGAAGAGTCGTTCCATTTAACCCTTGCGCATCAAGATACCATGCAATATTCAACATGGCAGGCTCTCCCGCGCACAAATCGTGAGGAAGCACCTTGGTCTTTAGCAACGCAAGGAAAATGAACAGTGACGAGGTGTGAATGATCGATTTTCGATATTTTCCCATTTGAAGATATGGTAAAGAATCGAGTATTAAAGTATTCGCTGCGAACACCCTGTCTATCGATCCTTTTCCATATATTTAAATGGCAGATCAATCGATATATCGCAAAGCACGCCACGCCACTGAAAATGAAAATATGAACACGCCCGTCATTGAAATCCCGTCTCGTCTCGTGTGTTTTGGCGATTCGGAGTCGGCCATCTTAAATATTGTATAGCATCGCAAGGGTTAAATGGAATGACTCCTATTACGAAATGTTCACCTGTGTCGGAGTATCGTTTTTGAAGTGGGAAGCCTAAAAAGCGCATATTTCTTACGGAAATTTTGTAGCTAGAAGTGTATTTCAAACTTTTTCGATACGCCCATCGTGATTTTTCAGCCATTTTCTGATGTAAACACCTCTTATTTTTGCTCTGGCTGAATTTTGCAACAGACCCATTCCTTGTCATTTCCAGAATAATTCTTTTTTACCTTCTTCATCTACTCTATATCATCTTATTCTTCCTCTCGTAAAACTGCATTGATGACCGTCCTACGAAACAGCGTTCCTTTTTTGAAATGAAAGTGCGAATCCGTGGCAACAAAAATGTCAACCCGGCAACAATCCGAATGCGGCTTCAAAGTGAAGCGGAAAACTACCACTTCATTTAAAAAGTTGAGCGCCCGTGAAACAGGGTCACTTTTTCTCAAAATGACAACCTTGCCCAGCAACAGACCGTCTTGAGCGTGGCTCTAATTTATTGCACTGTAAATTTTCCCCTTTCTCCGCTCAGCCTCCCTCCTTTCAGGATATTCACACTTGCTACTCTGAAATTACAAAAAGGGAAATGAAGCTTTTACATAAAATGCCATCCGCGGAGTTTTGTAGACGCACCCGCCAAATTGTGCTCACAAATCAGGGGCCGAGATACCAACAAATCGGTTTCAAAACTGACGTCACACATAAGCAAATTAGCTAGTTGAGAACTGCAGAGAACTATCTTTTTCTATCATTTATATCAGAACCCCTGTGCCGATTGGTCTGTACCTAATTCCATTTTAGTCGTTTCGAGGTATCAGGCGAAAACCGATAGCGTTAGCTCCATTCATTTCAGTGTTAATCGCATTTTTGAAACTGCGTTTCTCATTACCAGTATGAGATAGGACTACCATAAATTTTTTGAACACACGGAGCCATTAATGGAGATTTAGAAAACGCCATTAACTCGATTTTTCTAAAAAAAAAGTGAGTTCAGCGCCTTTTGGCTTTGGAGAACTGATACGATCTCCATCTGATCGGTATAACGCTATGTGATCAATGATCCCTGAGAAATGCCTATCTTCTCAAATGATCTCTGATTAATCTCTATCTTTCTGCTCCACGATCTGTGATATCTCTGATAAATCTCTATCTGCTCAAAATATTCCGAACTGATTTACAGTTTGACAGTTCAATTTTCCTCTCAAAATGCACCAGCTTATCAGAATCTAAAAAATTTTGACCATTCTTAGAATACATCAGGCCTCACCGAGCAAACTTTCTTGTTGGATCAACAAGCTCAATGTTGCTTCATTACAAAACATAAAGGTGCTGAATTGATATCCTGGTTGTTGAAATGGTGCATGTGCAACGGCCTTAAAATGTTTATCTCGACTAGGTACCACTGCTGTTGATTTCATATCTTGAGGATTTTACATTAACAATAGAAGTAGTTGAGACAAACATTAAGGTCGTCACACATTTCTTTCATGTGGATTCAACATGCTACACTGAAAAAAAAGGGATGCTGATTTAACATTCTGTATGTAAAACAGTGTGCGAGAACACACAAAACGCTGAATAAACCGCCACAGCAGTTAGTTTTACATCTTGACGTTGCTAAAGTAACTGCTAGCGGTTAATCCAGCTTTTTGAGCGTTGTCGCACACTTTTTTACACCCAGAGTGTTAAATCAGCATCGGTTTTTTGTTCGGTGTCGGTTTTCTTAAAAAAATAGAACACAAAAAGAGATTAGGCAATCTGTGATGTAGTTAGACACCGAGTCTCGTTAACGTGGTCTATAAGTCTCGTTCGCGTAGCTCTGTCCTCTTAATAATGCCGTCACAGATTTTCTGAGCTAATGTTGCGGAATCGGCTACGTTTAAATTAACCTCCCCCTTGCTAAGCCGATGGTCAAGGATGAACACTGTCTCCGTGTTCAATTAACTGACCGGGATGACGTGGACTCCCCATCCTGTCGATCAAAAGCCCTGCTGTCCGCTGTTGCCCCTACCGCTTCGGTTTCGATGCGTTTGAATCGCCTTCACGCAGGCGGTTATGCAACCCCGACTCCTGGGAGCGCGAATAGTTGCTTGAACGCCTCGTTGTCCGTTCGCCAGCCTGAGAGCTCATTCACGATAGTGCAGAAATAATTGAATCCTCTTTGGGTTGTGTCATGCTATGGGATGGCTCACTCAGCGAGCTGATTATTGAAATTAAGGAGGAATTTATGGAGTTCAATTCTGCCGTGCTGAAGATAACGGCCGTATAAGCTTAGACGTTGCCAAATTCCCTGTGATGAAAAACGGATATTCAGAAAACTTGTGAATAATTTTCTTTCAATTTATCAGAGAATTTTATTCGCAGTTTAATAGAAAATACTTACATTAAAAACATTTAAATAATATTTAAATAGCATCCTTGTTGGAATCTTTATCATGTTCCTAATGGTTTTCATTTTTTTACGCACTAAACCTTCGTGGTTTATAACTATTATTTTTGCCAGCAAATTTAATTTTTTTATGAACCGCATATATATCTAATTATTCGATTAATTTTGTATCTTTCTTTTAAATCTATTGCTTAATTTCAGAATAATATTATTAATACTATTAATTCATTTAAAATTTAATGCTTAAAAAATTTGCAGTAAATATACTCATAACTTCTCTTAAAATAAACTTTTAATCGGGAGTGATTTGACGACTCTCGAATGTTCATACGGCGATTTTCCTTACCAAGTTTTTCATGTAGCCTAAAAGTTTCTCCGTTAAATTGTACACTACATCCCAGATTTCGTATATTCAATCTCGTAAATTCAATGTATTGAAACGGCGCGTTTCCCATCGCAAGACTGCGAGCAATGTTGTTATGCAAAAAGGACAAAGTGCATCGGCATATTTTTTTTGAATTGACGTGTTTAAATGGAAAGGAACTATATCGATTTTGACATAAGCCCTAAAATTCACGATAATCTATGCACGACAGGGCTCACGTCATAATGGATAAAGTCCCTTTCTATTTAAATGCATGCGTCCGAATGATCGACGAAAGCGGCGTTTGACTTAAAGCTTTAATAAGCAGCGGCTGAAGATCGGCCGGTAAAGAGGGTGGTTTGCCGAAGGAAAAGCCTCGGAAACGAGGGGAGGGCGCGAGGGGTATCTGTTTTACCGACGGGAACAACAACAGCATACATCGAAAATCAATTTCAGAGCTGAGCTCGAACACACGGACTCAATTTAGCAGTCGGTAAAAAAAGGGAAAT
Organism: Bemisia tabaci; assembly: GCF_918797505.1. Classification (NCBI taxonomy): domain Eukaryota; kingdom Metazoa; phylum Arthropoda; class Insecta; order Hemiptera; family Aleyrodidae; genus Bemisia; species Bemisia tabaci. Next base: position 4,067,498 of record NC_092795.1, on the reverse strand, counting down.
AGATGGAAAAAATTGGAATATGCGTTTAAGAACAGAGTGGCTGGGTTGTTATCTCGCGAGTGGGGTAAAATCTGATTCGCCCCCCCCCCCCCTTTACCAACTTCTTTTCGGAATCCTTTCATGGTGCACTGGGCGAGCAGCCGTCATGTTTGTGCTCAATTGGCTTCACTAGCGTTGTCATGTTTCAATTTCTCGTGGAGAACACAGTCTCAAGTGAGCGCCATCACAATAATAGCCCAACGAAGAAGTTGACATTCTGGTATATGCAGCCTCTTCAAAATTTTTCGTAGGACACGATGCACGCGACGAAAATTGCCGAAATTGCCTCCTCACCAAGATATTAACGGCTTTCTTTAGCACTGATTACGAGAAATTTGAATTTCGAGCCCACAAAGAAAACACTGGAAAAAAACACATTGGATCTAGAGTCCAGACTCTTGAAAACATTGACAAGAGAAAGGACTCTTGATTCAATCAGATTTAAGCTTAAATCAAAAGGAAATCCCCTCAAATTAAGAGGCTTGGTTCTTGATTTAAGCCTAAATCTGATTGAATCAAGAGTATTTTTCCTTGTCAATGTTTTTAAGAGTCTGGACTCTAGATCCAATGTACTTTTTTTCCAGTGAACTAGAGTCTACGTGAATCAAATCGCACACTGCAATGGTTTTGGCAGACTCCTTAATAAAGCACTGTCTCATCTCTGTCCAGTGTTGTTTAAAAAAATACGAGGATCAACAGCTGAGCTGAAGTGCTTCGATTGGGGTTGCCATGTTTTCATATTGCAGAGACTTCTACGGTGTAACTTTTATGCTGTGCGATTTAACTCAGTTAGATTACGGTTTGTTTTGTGAGTGGAATATTTGAATTTATGCTTCGAGAATTAGATATCTTGGCCAGATGCTCAATCCTCAGAATTCTTAACCTGATGAGACAGATCAATTGTCAATTATTCGTCTAATTGAGACGATTGATCGACGTCGTTGAAAGACCAAATAATTTCCGAATAATTTTCGTCCATCTCTGGTCAGGAGTTACCTTCAATATCTTTCGTTACACAAACTGTGTTTACGTGAAATTTTGATGGAAAAACATGTACCACATGTTTAACATTCGTACCTTGTCTCGTGGTCCGTTTCGTAAATGTTCAGATCTTATATAAAATATCAGTCCTAAGGTATAGCACTCAGATTTTCCCTCAGAACTCTCAATATAGATGAATTTCGTCGACTAGGTTCATTTGAATAACATCAGCAAATAACTTGATGCACTTTTAGAGAGCGACAGGAGAACTGCTGTTGTCAGTTTAGCATTGAAAGTAAACACAAGATGGCGGATCCCTCGTGGCACTTAGGGGTCCATTAATGTATTTGGCGTGGACTTATTTCAACACAGATTTTTAATTAGGAAATATTCACCGAAAACGGCAACATGGCGAATACAGTTCTGAGATTATTCTCGTCTGTGAATTGTGATCTGCGTGCCAATTTTTCGGAAGGTTTCGCGGTAGCTTCGAGTGGATTTTTGGGCGCTTCTGGGTACCAGATGCGCCCTTTCCAACCGTTCGACTCCCCCGATGTAACATGTACTATACTACATGCCCTTTTGCCTTATGGGTAATGACGCCATTCTGGTACACCCGGGAAAATTGGATTTTTTCTGCATCTGGTATTCGTAAAAGTTTTCGTGAAATGTTTTTGCTTTTAAGCATAACAATCTCGCACGGGCGTATTACCTGGTTAAACTATTTTGGGGCTTCGTTATGCTTAAATGCCTCATATTCGAGGTTGTAGTTTCAGATTGATTCGAAAAAATCAAGAACAGTCACGTGATCTCTTCATTTTAGTGACGTATTACTGTGCTATTTTGTGATTGGTTCATTTTCTCGGCGCAGCATCGTCAAGCGTCAGCTGTTTGCGGCTCTGGGTTGAAGGTTTAAGGTTATGTCAGAGAGAATAGAAAGTTAGAGGCCCGACTCGATGCTAGGTAACTGAAACAGATGCGCTCGCAGCGCGCTCGCTGGCAACGTACGCAACTACTATTTTCTATTGTTTTCCAGAGACTAGCGGCGGGTATGTTGCTGCTGCCGGACCACCTTCACGTAGGCAATTTGTTATACATCGTCCGTCCGCAATACTCTCGCTTGGCCGTATGAAAACGTTCCTCGCATGCGCAGTGTTAAAGAAGCGCCCTCCGACGCTTTGGCGTTGGAACTGCTTGTTCCAGTTTATCACTGATTCCCTCTTCTCAGTTTCGAAGATCCGTATCGACTACCGCTGCGTACGGCACGCGGACTTCAGATCACGCGGCGATAATCCGAATCATGGGGAGAAAATAAACCATCTTGACTCACTCTGCGGTACCAAGGAAAAACGCCGAATAAATATTTGATTGTTGACAAATTTACCGTCGATAAAATATCCATGGCGGGAAAAAAGTGTTTGGGATTATCCTCTAGGATTGTGGTACCATCCCAACTTGGTGGATGATATGGACATTTCCAATTAATTATGGTAGTATCGCACCCTGAAAAAAAGTAAGGTAACATTCACTATGAGTCTGCTTAGTTAAAAACCCAGAATTATGGTTGTATTCACCAGAACTCTGGTGATTCTTACCCATTATATGATAAATGCTAACCATAGAGTCTGGTGTTTTTTTACCATACTCGTATCACCGTGTCAGTAAAATCTATCATATTTTCTTTTTCAGTGCATTATTGAGGTTAGTAATCTAATTTATTGTGGTATTATTACAATTAATTTGAAATTCTCAAGTTGAGAATTAACTCCTTCCTCTTGTTTTCTCGCGATTCATTGGGAAAATTGACCTGTTACAAACTTTTGCTAGAGCAAAATCGCGAAGAGCGCATCGGCAAACTCTGAAATGCACTCCTAACTTCACAATCTGCGTAAGAAATTTGCGTTTTTTTAAGCTTCTCGCTTCAAAAAGGATACTACGGCACAGGTTAACATTTCGTTAGAGGAGTCGTTCCATTCAATCCGTGCTCAACGTGGCCGATGTTTATTTTTAAGCACTTTCTATCAGTAACAACTTTTATTTCTGCTCTAGCAAAAGTTTGCAACAAGCCCATCAATTGGAAATTCCCAAGTTCGGACTTAACCCCTTTCCCTTATTTTCTCGCGATTCATCGGGCATATTCTGAATAATGCCTCTTGAAATTTTCAGAAACTTTGGAATAATGTATTGCAAGCAAAAGTTTTTAAGACTTTGGAAAAATATCAACCCTAGAAAGTTCGCACATTTTATCTAAAGAAATGTGGCAACGTCCGTTGGCCCATACGCCGTTTTACTTTAGCACGAAAGGACCACAAGGAAACCACGCTTTTCCGCGGCGTGGCCACTCTCCGGAACCGCTGATCGTTCCTCGACGAGAAGTTACAAATGTGTGGGAACATGTGCTGAATATTTGGACGTGTTTAAATTAAAAGGAACTATATCCTCTGAAATGAGCCGCGAGATCCATAAGAATACATGCACGACAGGGCTCATGTCATAATGCATATAGTTCCTTTTAATTTAAATGCATCCAGTTAGGTGACGCATGATGACGGACGTGACCATTTCCGGTGGGAAAATTCAGATTATGTGCGGTTCCTACGATGGCATGCAAAAATAAACGCATTTGAGGTCATACTCTTGCGCCATTATTCAGACCCTTACGTTTTTTGCACAAAAGCCAGATAAGCGCCCCCTCCCTCCATCAGTTCCAAAAGACAGTTGGAATGAATCTATTTTTCCAGCGGAATGTATGTCTTAAATAATATAAATTCGATAACTTCTAATAAAAGTAAATTATTCCAGCTCTCTTTTTACTTTTATTTTCCTGGTGGGACGGAAGTCATTGCACCTACAAGATGCAATAGTACGACGCTCTTTCCCCCCTCGAATTACCGAGCAACCCACGATGTAACATCGATTTCCCCATCAAATTGGGGCCGTTTCATCCAAAATGTGTCGTGGGCGAATCGCCCTACATGTAAGGTTGTCATGTTGCTGTCATGTTATGAAGTCGCATATCGTGCGATGGAAAGTGCATATCGTCACTTTCCGGCCAAAGTATCACAAGCGCCATGCGACGTTTAAAAATTTCCGCCGCCATTTATCTGTTTAAATGCAAAAACTTGGTTTTTATTCACGGAGAACCCAATATGGATGAACATATCGATGGCTGAAGTCAAAAAACGAGACCTACATCACAATATTGCAAAATCTCCACCTATGTATTATTTTTTTCAAAGCAAAAACCAGCCAAAATAACTCCACGGAATTTTTGGGGAGCATGAGTGGTGAAAATTCACAAAAAGTTTCGAGTAAAATTGGTTGTTTTCTTTGAAAAGTCAAAATTCGAAGTTCCCTCCCTCTTAATATGCACCCTTTGTGTTCAGATAGTCCAATAGTAGTAACAGAAATTTTAAAACTCTTCAAGAAACTAAATTTAAAAATTTAAAATTGCCTAGTCCCCGACGTAAATAGCCTAGATGCTGATCGTCGTTAAATAAAATTAACTAACTAACTAACTATGAAACTTGAGCGGAAATTTACATCGTCGCTATCGGAGATACGCACTCTTCAACTTTCACCATGGATACGTTAACCAAGTTAGTAGGGTAGTTGGTATACAAAGACAGTCAGCGTCACAGGCTAACAAACCCACTTACATGCGATGAACCCAATATTACCACCAAAATTCTAAAACTCTTCACCTCTCTTGATTTAAAAATCTAAATTTTCGTTTATTCTCCCATTTCCAAAATTATCTGTAAAGACGTTTAAAGCCTGAGACGCTGAATGTCTTAAAATTATACTAACTAACTAACTAACTAACTATTAACGTCTTTACAAAGAGTTTGGAATGAAAATGAGAAAAATCTACATTATATATATTTTTCCGACAGCATCGGGATAATGTCAACATTACTGACTTTGTACCCGTCAGAGCACGGAAGTTACATCGAGCAAAAATATGATTTTCCAGCGCAATCTTGCAACCATGCCTGACAACGGTGTTGCCAGCTTGTGTGATAGCCAACTGGAGTAGTATTTCCAGCAATTTACTTCGAGGCTGAGACCGGTGATCTCGGCAACTTCCCGGGGTCATAAAGTCCCGGACAGCAGTAAAACCGCGACAAGTACTTTGTCCAAATTGCGACACTGAAACTGAGTGCCTACTATCGGGGTCATACGACTATGCGGACAGGTTAATGAGGAATGAAACGCGGTCCACGCCTTCCGTTACCACGAGGAAAATTAGGAGTGAAATGCAGAAAACCCCCAATTTTTTTCGCGTCCCACCCTCACATTGTCCTTTCTTATAATGAAACAAAAGTGATGAATGTGAATAAAGCGCAGTATCCAAAAACATTTGAAGACGTTTAATGGGCCACTGGACAAAGTATGGCTCAAAGCACTCACTGAAAAAAAGATCGGTAGAATTTACCATTCCTTCACGCTGTATCACACACAGAGTCAATTCTGCCAGAAGAAAGGTAAAAGTTACTATAATGGTAGAGTTATCCATGCCTCTGGCAGAATCGACTTTGAATTCACGCAGTGTGAAATCCAGCGTGAAGGAATGGTAAATTCTACCAACCTTTCTTTTTTCAGTGTAACACGTGGCACTACGCCATCAATTCTCATATCGTCATCTTCCGGCCAAAGTATCACAAGCGCCATGCGACGTTTCAAAATATCCGCCGCCATTTTATTTTTTTACAGAGAAATCGTTGGTTGAATCTGTTTGAAAATTCACTGAATTTTATCAGCAGCACAAAGAAAAGTCAATGAAATTTTATCGGCTGCACAACAAAAATTCAGTGAAATTTTCGGACTGCTTTGTTGAACAATTTCTCTATTGAAAAAGAAGATTATGCAGTAGCGCATCCAAGATATTGGACTCCATGCTCACCCTTGATATACTTGCCTGCTCATCTCGTCCAAGATCTTGGACTCCATGCTCATCGCTAAACTTCTCAAAATTGCGGCGGAAATTTTGATACGTCGTTTGGCGCTTGTGATACTTTAGCCTGAAGGTGACGGTATGCACACGTACACTGCCGTGCTAAGGAAGAATGCCGTAGGAACATTCGAGAATTGCAAAATTTCCCCGGATAAAAAATGTATTTTTGACGAAATTCATGTATATTTTTCCTCAAAATTTTCAGATATTTTAGATTATATTGCGAGCAAAATAGTCTGAAAAAATTTGAAGAAGAATATTTACGACTTTCCCAATTAATTCTTATTTTATTAGAGGAAATTTGGCAACGCCTGGAGGCTCATACGGCGTTTTTCCTTCTAGCACGACATCACACTTTGCTACCCCGATCTCGGCTCGAGCGAAAGTCCGCAAGAGCCGACCGGACTGAGAGCAACACGGCATTCATATTTTATTGGCTCGGAATCGGATCAATTGACAAACTGCGCGAGGGAGCGCGACACAAATTAGGGGAGGAGGTAAATCTGGGCCCACCGAGGGCGGAATCGGGAATCGGCGATAGTGATAATTTACAACTAAGCTCCGTCGATGAGTCTTCGTTGGCTCCAACGCAAACGCGGGTGGTGGCCGAGGGGGAGGGGGCGATTCGGATTCAATTTATCGCGGTGTTTGGGCTCGCTTGTCCGGCCGCGACGGCGCTAGCGCCCGGATTAATCGGACAGGTGACATCTGCTCCACGAATCCGCGAGCCAGAAGGACATCCAAGATTCATCCGCGCGATATATCGATTTAGCTGCCATTTAAACCTATGGAAAAATATCGATAAACCGGGTGTTCGCAACGAACGCCTTAAAGATCGATTCTTTACCATAGCTTAAAAGGGGGAAATATCGATAATCGATCATTCTCGCTTCGCCACTGGTCATCGTCCGATATCCGACGCGACACGATTTTCCTTTCGATGCATCTTTCATGTCGGTTATGACGCGATTAGCTAGATGCGCAACAACTTAAATGCAAGGCTTCTATCAATATCGGACCTTTTTTTGACGTGTTCGGTGAACGGTTTGCAAGTTGGCAATGTTTCATGAAATCTCACTCTAAACCAAAAAATCATAAGTGCAACGCGCAGTGCATAAAGCCTGAGAGGCGAAACTCTCGGGAAGGTTGGATTGCGCTAAGCGGTCAGGGCACTGGAAAAAAAACACCTTGGATCTAGAGTCCAGACTCTTAAAAACATCGACAAGAAAAAGTACTCTTGATTCAATCAGAATCTAGCTTAAATCAAGAACCAAGCATCTTAATTTAAGCGGATTTCGTTTTGATTCAAGCATAAATCTGATTGAATCATGAGTATTTTTTCTTGTCAATGTTTTCTAGAGTCTGGACTCTAGATCCAATGTGTGTTTTTTTTCCAGTGAGGGGCAAGAGTATTTCCTAATCAAACATAGTATGCACTATGCAATTGGTGCACGGTGGCATGAACGCACGGGAAAGGAGGGGGGGGGGGCAGAGAGAGGGTGAAAATGCTGAACATGAGACTCGAATATTGTAATTACTGGAATGATACAAAAGGGCTATACACTAATCTGAGAGGAGACTGACGTCAAAAATACCAAAACTTAGAGGTAAAGGTACAAAGAACTTGTGATTTTCAGGTCGTTTTCCGCACATTTCCTTTGGGATGGCTTGCGAAGACTTTTACAATTCAATTTAAAACTGGTATAATTTATCAAGGTCTCTAAATAGTACGCTCGTTTAGTTTGGCCTACTCGTCATGGAGAAATTGCGATGGAAAGTATAACGCGGAAAGTTGCTAGGAAGTCTAGTCTCCCAACTCCAACACCTTATTTAAATATTAAAAGCGAGGCGCGTGGGTTCCAGAGCCAGGGATTCAGAAAACAATAACTTTAATAAATGAGGGAAAAAATAATAAGCGGCTCAAATGTTTCAGAGTGCCGGCGCGGCGCGGTTTCATGAAACATTAACCCTCGGAGCATTCCTGCCGCTTCCGCGAACGAGTGGAGAGCGGCCTCTTCATTGCTCCGCGCGACGCCTGCATTCCGGCTTGACGGCAACACGCACAACGACGCCTTCATTCCACCGCGGCTGCAACCCGCAGCACTCATAACCGTAATGATACGAGCTCGGATACGGCTCCAGAATGAATTTAATAGACTTTGTGCTCGTCTGCCGTTGCCTTCGTATTCCCGACACGTTTGCGCCCCGGGTCCAACGGTGCTCTCCCATGCTAACGCCAAAACGCCGTATGAGCATTTAAATGTTGTCAAATCTCTCCTCATAAAATATTTATTTCCTACGAAAGTTTTGAGTATATCTCTATGAGATTTTCAGATTTACTAGATTATATCAAAAACAACAATTCTCTGAAAAATTGGAGGAGAAAATTCCACAGGTTTTCCAGTAAATTCCCATTTTTTTCATAGGAGAATCTGCAACATTCGGATGTCCATACGACGATCTTCCTAAACGTGGCAGTGCTGTTGTCCTCTGCGGCGTATCAATTCCGAAGAGTAATGGAAATCTTTGTTTTTAAAAGGTTGCATGCAAATAAAAGGCTCAAAAGAACTCAAAGAGAGAGCAGAGCTTTGCCCGAGCACGAGCGGAGCTTGCAACATATTGTTGTGGCTATTCGTAATCCCCAATTTGCAATCGCCTCAGCTCCAGCGAGATGTTTGCTCCGGAGGTTAAATAGTTGCTCGATGGTGCCGTCGCGTCGTTTTCCCGAGGTCACGCAACGATCAAGAACCTCATTCGCTTTTTTTTATTTTCGTAAGCCATTCTGAACTTCTACGACTCGAATTTTCTTCATTCTGATTAGCCAAACAAACGGGGAAAAATTGAAAAATTGCTGATATTCCAATATTGTATTATGTGGCCCGCCAGGTTGACCTAGCGGTCAGCGCGTCTGACTCTAGACCTAATAGGCCCCGAGTCCGAAAATAACCCTCGTTTCCTTTCAGAACCCTTGGAAAATCCAGATTCCGAAAAGAGGGGATGTTTTTAAACGTTTTTGAGTTAAAAAGGTGCATTTTTTTTTTCGAAAAATCGATTTTTCAAAAAAATTGATAGATTTTGGAAGAAAACGAGGGTCATTTTCGGATGCAGTGGCAATAGTTTAGTGGAATCAACTCCACCTGTCACCCAAGAAAAAATATTTTCCCTCCTTTCCGACGCAAATCAATCGGATGGTATTACATGCGTTACATGGGCGGAAAGGGGCACTTGTCCGGAAAAACCTCGATATTTGGAACAGAACGGAAACTTTAATAGGCATGCCATATACGGTTTCCCATGTAATTTTAGCTGCTGAATCCGAAAATGACCTTATCTTTCCTCCATGCACATATTTTCCGGGATATTGATTTTTCACTGGAAAAGCTCGATTTTTAAGGAAAATCCTGATTTTTCCGGGGAAAATCGACCTGACCCAGCATAACGGAGGTCATTTTCGGACTCAGCGCTAAAAAATACCCAAGTACACTCACATTTGAACCCGTGTTGACCAGTGTTACTTTAGATCTCTGGTCACTACCAAAATAGCGTATAGTTTATAAAGAGTGTATTTATATTGGATCGGTGAGGGAGGGGGGTCGGGGGGGCTTAAGGTGGAGGATGGGGTGCATTTTCGGTTATAAATTGCCTATTTATGAATAAATTTATCAATTGGAACTCTCCGTGAGGCCTGAGAAAATTTGCCAAAATTGATGAAAAAATGCGAAAATTAGCCGAATTTTGCAATTTTAAGGGCCCGTCGGGACCTCTAAATGTTGACCAAATGCAAAACTGTTCTACGACGTTTGTTTTTACACTATTGGGAACGTTTTGGCGGGGTCCCTTGTCAATTTCAAAATTCGACCTTTTTAATTTCTCGTATGAGCCGCACCCTAGGCCCCATGATGTCTACTGACAATAAAAATACTGTCTATAGTTGGCTGTAGACCCCTAAGAAGGGGTATAAGTCATTAAACCTGCAAAAAAATAAAAGTATTGTAGGTTATATTGCTCACGCAAATTTGAAAACGACCTCTGATTTTTCTTCTTTTTGTGTTTCCGAGCATTATTTTTCCGACCGTTTCAGCCAGGCACTGAATTCCTCGAGGGTAAGACAGGTTATAAGAAACTTCCAGGAGAAACATTGGACGTAACTTGTTTCTAAATGAACGACAAAGCAGGAAATAAGGTAATATCCAGAAGGGAATTGTGGTTGAAAAGGATCTTTGTGCGCTCCTGTCGTAAAATATGCCCACAATGTTGAGACGACAGGACTTTTTTTAATTTTTTTTTCTCCATGGCTCCTCCAGATTGCTTAGTGCTGTGATATATTTCCATGCTCCTAGAACTCTTCATTTTTTTACCAAAATTGGAGGATAGGAGCAGCTTAACCTGACGTTTTATTCAAAGTGAAGATGGAGATGCCTTACAGGCACCTGACAAGGGGATGGAGGTCAAAAATCGGGTAAAAGCAGCTAAAGTTATCTACACTACCGTGCTAAGGAAAAAAGCCGTATGAACATTCGAGAGTTGCCAAATTTACCTTGAAAAAACATGTATTTTTGACAACATTCCTGCATATTTTTCCTTGACATTTTCAAATATTTTAAATAAAATTGCGTACAAAATTGTCTGAAATTTTTGGAAAATAGTATTCGCAATTTTCCTAGTAAATTAGTTTTTATCGGAGGAAACTTGGCAACGCCTGAAGGTTCATACGGCGTTTTTCCTTAGCACGGCAGTATAGGTGGTTTTTTTGCCTCGAGCGTAAATAGCGAAGGTCCGACGTTATTTACGTCGAAGATGGGACCACGACAAACCCGATTGGAGCTGGGGAGAGGAAGGGGGGGGGGGGTAATCGAGTTGTGGAGAGGCATGAGAGAGACCGCGAAGTAGGGAAGGGGGGTAACGGGGGTGGTGAGACGAAGGCATTTACTGTCGAGAGCTCGTCAAAAGGCGTCGCGGCGATTAGGAGCTTTATCATTTTCCTACTTTTGCACATCGGCGCCCAATCATCGTGTCGAGACGTCGCGACGCCCGCTTGTCCCGTCCCTGACGTCATTTTAAAGTCATTAACCATCCTAATTTTTTTTTTTTAACATGACACATAGACTGATGGTTCGAATCGGAAAAAAAGGCGAGTTAAAGACCACAAGGGGTGAATTTTTGCGATGGAAAGATTATTGAATTGGAATGCATTTTGCAATTAGGAATTACAATTTCTGACTCAACACTGGAAAAAAGTCGCTTGGAGGTAGAGTCTAGACTCTTCAAAACATTGACAAGAAAAAATACTCTTGATTCAAATCAAACTTTTGCTTGGATCAAAAAGGGAATCCGCTTAAATCAAGAGGCCTCGCTTTTCGATTCAAGGAAAAATCCGCATGAATCAAAAGTATTTTTCTTGTCAATGTTATTAAGAGTCCGGACTCTAGATCTCAGCTACTTTTTTTCCAGTGAAGTTAGAAACTACGTATGTGCTACTAGTTCCCCTGTGTACTTAGCTGTTTTTACAGATTAACCAGAATTTGTAGTTCCCAATTGTAAAATGAAGTGTATTTGGTGAATCGTAAATGGACCACATTCTGCAACTACATATAAAATGGGGCAGGACAAGGCGGGGACGAGGCTGAAAAACGCAATAATTTACAATCAATTAATATTTTTCAGCCTCGTCTCCGCCTTTTTCAGTCCTTTTTTATACCTATGTTCTCGGGCTGCTGTAGTGTACATTTATCTATATTCTGAAATTAGCAACTTCTATTCCTGGTTTACGTTAGAAACATCATATGAGTCATTAGTTTGCCTATGCAAGTGGGTGTATTTGTGGATGAGCCAAAAATAGTGGTTGCTTATTGCATTTGATCTGAATAATGCCGGTTCAGATCTTGAAATTAATTGCTCATTTATAATCTGGAATCATCAAAGCACGATTCTGTTACTAGCGTTGACTTTTCCCTGATTTCCCTAAGCCTGGAAGAAATTTCTATTTCGAGTTTTCTAGGTTTTACGGACTTGTAGACTCCCAATGCTGCTCACAGTATGGACGACCATGCTGAGGAAGAACACCGTATGAGCCCTCAAACGTTGTCAAATCTCCTGTCATTTGAAACTGGTAGACTTTTTTTTGAATTTCACAGGAAATATTATCAGCAATTTGAACTACAGAGTCTTAAAATTTTAAGTAAAAATATCCATAGCCATCCTACAAAGAACAACACCTTTTATTGGGGAGACTTGGGAAAATTCGAAAATGCACACGGCATTTTCACTTAGCACTTCAGAGAATTACCAATCCTGCTGATGACATGCCAAACGGCGATTTCCGGCAGTCGTCCAAAAGTGTATAGACAGTCTATTGTTACCTAGTTATAACATACCTCTTGTATAATTTTACTGTTTTCTTTTGTGCTATATTTTTTTCGATTTGATGTAATTTTATTCTGTATTTAAACCTTTTGGTGGCAAATAAACAAAAAAAAAAAAAAAAAAAAAAAACAATAACAAAAGAGAACTGCCGGCTCTCTCCGATTCCATAGTAGGCAACTTGACACCCCTGTTGGAATGGAGTTGGGGGGAAGGGGTGTCACTAAGTGGCTGCCGGGCAGAAGACGAAGATTTTTGCTGGTGGCCTGCACTTGGCATTTGAGCGAAATATCTCCAAACAATGCTGAATAATCCGTGCCGTCGAGCTCGTGTTTCGAGGCCCTTAATCTTGTCACACAAGTTTAGCTTCCCTCATATTCTACTGGCTAATCCCGCATCAGTCCTCTTTGTATTTTATCAACTGTGATCCGTCCTCAACTCTCTGCCTTGTTCGACTCAAACGTATGACAGTTCTGTCTAATGCTGCACTCGTCAACTTGAACAAAATTTAAATGGAATGAGTTGTAAAGTGCCCTTTGCTATTCGTGAGCGGAGGGAATTGGAGCGTCTTCAATTTTTGCGTGTGCAGAACGGACACATATCGTTGTTGTTCGGACGAAGGAACATATGGATTTCATTTTGCAAAAAGGAACCAGGAGTACTACAATATTGCTAAGATTGTGCAGCTCCTTTTGTCTTGGAAGGAACACCTGATTATCTCTAAACAGTTTTTATTTTACTCGCTAAAAACTGTAAATCTAGGACGAAAATTACCATGTAAATTTCATATTTTTTCTGCATATAAATCCTTATGCGGCAATGGGTGAAGTCGCACAAACTTAGCAACATTGCTATAATCCTGGCTCCTTTTTGCAAAATGAAATGCATATCTACATTCCAAGACTGCATAACTGACTTAAACAATTCAATTCTTTTACAAGGATATATACCTGTGCAATCGTTGTGAAAAATTCATCTGATTTTTGCATGAGATCGGCAGATAAATCGGTGAAATTTTCATGAAGGCCTAAGATTCCCCTGGTAAAAATACAATTTGCGAGGGAAAATCCAGCAACAATGAAATTTAGTCAAGTTCTTTCGTGAGGGGGACAAAGATATAGTGTATGAATATTTCTCTCAAGGCGTTGTATCAACGCTGCAGAGTGTATCCATCGCTATAATCATGAGCGGAAACAAAAACGGAGCGCCTTCAATTTTTTGGTATGCAACACAAACAACCATGAAGTACGAATAATTGCATCAAGATTTGAGACCTAGGTTGCAAGGTGTCCGTAGACCATTGGAAAGAGTGAAAAATGCAGCACTGTTGAACATGATATCTCGATAAAATGTCCCGTAAAACACGTTAAACGCATCCAAAACTTCAATATCAACTCATACGTGCGGGAAATTAAAGGTTAATGTTTACGTTAAAAATTCAAACTCCCCACTCGTGAAAACCCTTTGATTAACGTAGGCCAAATTAACAATTGGAAGCAACCGATTTCACGATAAATCGATTGATCTGCCATTTAAACCTATGGAAAAGGATCAAGAAACAGAATGTTCGTGACGAACACCTTAATAATTTCACTGAAAAAAATAACATGCTGTTATAGCATATAGGATGTCAAAAATAAGTCTGGTAATCCCAAGATGCTGCCTTTACTGCCCCTGCAGTTAACTTCACATCCTGTGAATGTAAATACAACTGCGTGGGCAATCAAGGCAATATCTTAAGACCACCAGACACATTTTTGACATCCTAGGTGCTAAAACAGCGTACCATTTTTTCAAAGCGATCCTTTGCCATAGCTACAAATGGGGAAATATGCACCGAAAAAAAGAGATGCTGTAGTAACATCCCGGATGTTACGGTTGTTAAAAAAATGTGCGACAACTCTTGGATGTTGGTATTAACACTCTGGTAGTTAACGTAGCATGATAGGATGTAAAAGTAACATCCTAGGATGTTACTTTAACAGCCAAAGTGGTAATGACAACATCCAAGAGTTGTCGCACATTTTTTTAACTTCCAGGATGTTACTACAGCACCTTCTTTTTTTCGGTGTGGATAATGGATCATTCTCGCCTCGCTACTGACTCAATTATTTCCTTTTCCGATACAAAAAGCCTTTAGCATTGTCAAAAAAAGTTAGCTCACCGGATAATTCTACCATCATGATATGCACCGATACCAAAATACAGTAAACTTTGTCTACTTTCAGTACACTACTGTACTTTATACAGTTACTGTAACTACACATCGTAGTTAAAAGTTTCCGTGTTTGGTGTTACTTGTTCTTTTCGTGTCAGATCAATCCAAAGGACTTGGTTGCTCAATACGAGTTTTTGTTAAATCGACCCAAACCGTGGGTTACTCTGAAACATCAGATCTCGAAGAAACGGTCTTGCCAAAACTATGTTCTCTTGTTTTCTTCCCTTTGATCGCGACTTGCGAGTGGCCAGGACATTGGAATGACCAATCGGACGTATTTTTGCCAAACGGAACTATGTGCGTTATGGCGTGAGCCCTGTTATGCACAGATCCTTAGGGGTCTCAGGGCTCATGTCCTAGGCACATCGTTCCGTTTGGCAGAAAAACGTCCAATTTTCAACGAGGTCACAAATTTTCAACACAAAAATTTGGTTACCTCAACCCGCCCCTCCCGTCCCTTGTGTTATTTCGTTTGCTACTTTCATATTAACACAAATTTTTTTTTTCATTTCCTGACTGTGCAGTCCTTGTGGTTCAGGGAAGGCAGCAGAGCGGGGCCTATAAAATATATTTTCTCGGACCAAAATTTAAGTGGAAAGCGCGCTCTGGATGAGTAATGAAGAAAGAAAATCAGCATGCGGATTGCCGATAAAGTTGATCGAGCAGTCGGGACTTGGGGAGGCGCTCGCCTTTTTGGAAATGACAGTTTGACAAAGAAGGCGCTTAAATCAGCCGGGATGAAAGTTCGTTAAGCAGGATTTAAGGCTGTCGGTTAAGAGCCGGGGGTGGGATAAGGGAGCGCCACTCATAAACATACCGATATAGGAGGACGCGACTCAAATCGAGCTTAGAGAGCAAAAGTATCCTCCGATCCTCCATCCGATGAATACGGGGCCGCCAAGGAGACGTAGAAATGAAAGGCGCTCTTGCCAAACTGCCAAGCAGGAAAATAGTCTCGGTGTAGTCGTTTTACCTGCAGATTTTCTTTAAAAAATCATGGAAATTTCACAGCCGTGCGAAACTGTAGTGATATCAAAATCAAACATCATGCACTACAAAAATCTATGGCTTATTATAAACCTATTAGTGGTCCATATACCACTACTGGAGGTAAATGCAATAAATAATAATAGCATAGTGTTAGTCCGCAACAGAAAAATTCGAGAAAGCAACCATGGCGAGAAACATAGCTGCCCTCTTTAGGAATTGAGAAGAGCAAGCAAACTAAAACGCCTTCAAATTTCGCATATGCAACCAGGAGATCCGCTGAGCAGGTATAGTTGCTTCAGGCGTTACTATCTAAGGAGCATGGTTTCCGCTCCGCATTCATGTCACAGGAGAATTTTGGGCGCTACATCGACTCCAGCACACTTCGACGGTGAAACAACCAGACCTCGTATCTCGGTTTGCGACTTTGAAGACTTCCTGTCATACTTTATTTTTTTTAACGGAAAACTGCACAACGGCAATTCTTCAAAACTGCCGTGATTTTTCTTCTGTGTGCGAAGAAAATTATGTAAAAACTTCAAGGAATGAAGTCAATTTGTTCACCTTTAAAAAAATAATACAGAGGCGGAGATTTTCAAACACCGCAAACGAGACGCGTGGTTGTGGACTTACGCCGTCGATATACACCTAGGTGGTGGAACATATACCTTGATATGGTTCACAGACCGAGAATCATTAGTTCATTTACCAGTTTTAGTTGTGTTTCACATGAACTTCTAATTGGTTCATAAAGCCATACATTTTTCTCCAGGATGGACACTGTAAGAATTAAAGTACCCTCAAGATATATTTTCTCCTCTAAATTACATCCAAGATACGTAAGACTTGTTACATATTTTCGGAATCAATTCCTGAGTGAGAAATTAATGTTTATAAATTTAATTAGAATCAGTAAATTCAAACTGCCTGCCCCCGAAAGAACGCAAATCATAGTGGCTTCAATTGGTCTCTGAGAATAACTTATGATTTGGTAAATTAATTGAGTTTGTTTCCATAGAAATATTTCAATCTTCCTTCAATGCACAATAATTCTGAAACTGTCAAAGGAAAAAAATTGTTCGGGCATTTTTCTCAAACTCAATATTTTCGTATCATTTCATATTCATATACATGTCACGATTCTACAACTTTAAAAGTAGAGGGGAAAAATCAAGGACATTTCAAGGTATCGAGAACCCTGAAACGTACAGGCTTGATACCCATGTGATATTCTTACATCATTTGTGTATATGTCGGAGGCAAATATAGTAAAATCAGGCATTTTGTCAAATGCGTAGACAAATAGTCAAATATCCAATCTTACATTGGAATTCTAGTTCTTTTCCTAATTTTAGACAAATTTTCGAATTTTTCGTTCGCAGTGTTTAAAAATCTCCACTCTTATTTTATTATTCTGAAGAATGGCCAATCAATATCTTTCCATGAAGTTTTCACGGAGTTTTCTTCGCAGAGAGAGGAAAAATCACAGAAGTTTTCACGAATTGATGTCGATAATTAAAATCTCCTGTCAGAAAAAATTCGCAGTTAAAATTTGTATCACACAATTGTATTTTAAAATATTTTAAGCTCCTGGACAGACACTTATCTTCAACTTTTCAGCATGTCATAAAATGCAGAGGTCTTAGAATTTCAACATTTAAACATATGAGAAGCAATTAAAGAGGAAGAAACAAGAAGAGTTCGTAGGTTTGATGAATTCTTTCCCCAAAAATATTGAAAACTCGTGGGCTCTTCGCCAATAATACAAAAAAATGTATGTGCCATCGAAATTTAACTGTCCGCTTAGGCATTTGACAAAATGCCTGATTTCTCAATTTGCCTTCGACATAAATATGTCAATATCCGAGGAAATCCAAGGACTTGAAAACCCGGAAAAAAAAATCAAGGGCATTCTAGGACACGTAAATTCACAAAATTTTGTGGACCATCAAAATTTAACTGTCTGCCTAGGAATTTGACAAAATGCCTGATTTCACTATTTTCCTTCGACATAAATATGTCAAAATCCAAGGACTTGAAAACCCAGAAAAGAAAATTCAAGGACATTGAAGGACGCGCCCAGGCGTCGAGAATCATGCAACATAACGGCATGATACCCACGCTGTATTTCCGGCTCAATTTGTCTACAGCGCGGGGGCCAACTGGAGCGGAGTTTCGGGGGCGAGTTATTTGTCGACTCTCCGCTCCAGCCCCCGCGCGCGGAATTTTGGCGCCACCCGTCTGCCTCAACTATCCACCCCCCGGCGCCCAGCCTTCAGCCCCCAGCGCCCCATCCCGCGGGCGCGGCGGCGGCGGGGGGGAATTTATAGCCCCTCCCTCACTAAAAACTCGGGGCACGGTTACGACGAATGCTTGAAGAATGAAAAAGTTTTGCTCCCGCCAACCCCCCCCCCCCCCCCACCCCGCCCCTTGGTGTTCCCTCCGAGGGGCCAGACGTTGGGGATTCGCACCCACGCCGCGAGGGGGAGTCGCCGCGTTGTCGGGGTTATTCCGATTCGGTGACGAAGTGGGGAAAACGATGTTCAAGTTGTTAGTGTTACGTCACAGAGGAGCGATTTATATAGATTCATTCCCGCTGGTGGCATTGGAAGGTGGTTCGGACAGCGTTGAGCAAACCGGTCACGGAGGAAAAAACTCGAAAATAATGACCCAAATTTTGAAGCTAACAGGCACAGAAAAGGCCCGAGGTGTTCAGTGTTCATCGTCGTCCCTCGAACGAAGAAACGTGTCCCTATTTAATGGGTCCTAAATCTGTGTATCCAATATTTTTTTCTTTTTTTTCACATGAACATGTTGGTTCAATTTCTATGCAGGATGCATTGTTAAAATTTTGGATTGGAAATATCGACGGTGACTTTACCAGGCTACGTATTTCGTTCGCAGTGTTTAAAAATCTCCACTCTCATTTTATTATTTTGAAGAATGACCAATCAATATCTTTCCATGATGTTTTCACGGAGTTTTCTCCGCATGCAGAGAGAGGAAAAATCACGGAAGTTTTCAAGAATTGATGTCGATCATTTTTCCATTTAAAAAATAAAGTATGACAAGAAGTCTGCAACGTCGCAAACCGAGATATGTGGTCTGGTTGTTTTACCGTCAAAGTGTGCTAGAGTCAATGTAGCGCCCAAAAATCTCCAGTGACATGAATGCGGAGCGGAAACCATGCTCCCTAGATACTAGATAGCAAACGCCTGATGCAACTATACCTGCTCAGCGGATCTCCTGGTTGCATATGCAAAATTTGAAGGCGTTTTAGTTTGCTTGCTCTTCTCAATTCCTAAAGAGGGCAGCTATGTTTCTCGCCATGGTTGCTTCCTCGAATTTTTCTGTAAAGTACGGACAAATATACTCGAATAATGTGATCTAAAACCTTCCTTTGATTTCGATATTTTGATGATCAGGATTTAACAACGCAGCGATAAATTTCAGCATATTCGTCGGGAGAAACCGTCGACCGACGCAATGCAGCCTGAAGGCCACTCGACAACGATGTTTCCCGGCGTATTTAGCAAACAAAAACTCTTTGCTTTTATTCGGACCGAGACTACTCTGCCCTATTTACGAGTCTTGCTCAGAAACGAGTGCTCAACCTCAAATTCTGTAAGTTCACGGGAAGTCTACTGAATGTGTGCGGTCTTTTAAAAAAGAGGAAAAACAAGTATTCACGCACAGATTAAATGTCAGAGCCATGTAAAAAGGAGCAGCAGATAAAGCTGTTATCTTTCCTTACGATGTACTCGCCTCTCTTTAATCCTGATTCTTATGGGCGAAGAGATTACAGACTACATAAATATCCTTCCCTCCAATCGAGTTTAAACGTTTTTCCTCCCGCAGTTTTGCTATCTGAACTGGAAGTAAAAACTTTAAATTGGGGTGGTCATGGCATAAAATACTGTTGTGCGTTTCATTTAATCCGCTTTCTTGTTGATGGAGGCAATCGATGACGAAATGGTAATTTTAAAGATTTACCAAAAAATGTTGGCCTGTTAAACCCTTAGACCTTCGAACAATTTTGTTCCTTGATTTTTTCGGTGCATATATTGGTTTAAAATTCCATTTCTTCGTCTCAGTTTTTTAAGAAATAGTAGTTTGCTCACGAAGGCCGTAAGAAATATGGCAAGGACCCCTCAAATCAGGGTCACTATTTGAACATCTGACCATAGCGAACTTGTCGAGTAATTATTTCCTGACAATTTCCGCAAAAAACGTATCAAAATTGCCCCGATAGATTTCTAGACACTGGTAGAATGAATATTACAATTTTTGAGCGTCAGGGAGTTGATTGTGAAGATATACTTAACGAAGAAGAACGATTTAATTCATTCTGCATGAATGTTCTAAAAGAATTTCTTTAAACTCAACGAGTATCTCAGCTTGATTATGAAACTTAATTGCATAAACAATCAACAGGAGTCGATGTACCATTTAATCTGAAAAAAATTAATCTTATATTACTCAGCGCAAGAGGTGATCTCCGACCTTAAAATTTGTAATCGTAGGAAGTGCATTGATTCGTGACAATATAAACTTGAAAGTTTCTATTAGTTGAGATCGCTATATCCACCTTTTATGTAATCATTTCATTTGACGGTATACTCACATGAGCATTCACATCTAATGCTGATGATACCATGTTAGCACAATTCATACATACTTGATGAATGAAGAACGCACGCTAAAATATCCCCAATTTTAAGTCACGCCTCATGCATTAAATAAATGAACGTGTCCCTCAATATTGTTATAGATATTTAACTGAACCTTCATTTTTGTCAACAGGTAAGCCGTGCAAGAAGCTTTAAAGACAACTGTGCAACTGTAAGTAATCAAGAGTGTTCATTCATTATATACGTCGTTGCGAAAGAGCGTATTCTCTTGTCCGACTTTCATTTCGATACCTGAAGTAAAAAAATACAAATTTCAGATTGCGACGTTGCAGATCTTTTTTCCTTGTTTAATTTTTTTGGAGGAATTCCAAATAAAAGTTTCTATTGAAATTTCCCCTAAATTTGCTGAATATATTGAAAAAATACGCAGATTTTTTAGTAAGTCCATTATTTTCCTCTTTGTCCATTTGTAACAACCCGTCCACTTCGCTAGGATAGCCCCATTTTCTATAATGTCTATCGATTGGGCTATGAATTTATATAGGCAGCACCCTAATTCGCCTTCGAAGGTATGTAGGGGTACCGTGCTAAGGAAAAGCTCCGTATAAACAAATGTGCGTAACCAAATCTTTCTCAATAAAATGTCTCTTTTCCAGGATAGTAATAAATATTTCTCCTCAAAATTGTCAGAACATTTGTATTAAATTACGGGAAAAATCCCCCATACAATCGGAGGTTAAATCTTCACAAATCCTTCCGAAAATATATATTTTATCATAGCGGATTTGGCGTCGTCTGAAGGGTCATACGGGAGCTCCCTTAATACAACAGTATGTTAGACATTCTAGCAACCATTCTGCAACTACGTCTCGAATTCGAGTTAATTGGCGGCCAAGCGAACATCCGAAATTTCAATGCCCCTTCGAGACCTTTGAGTCTGCCAACGCAAGCTGCTTAGTATTCGCACGGATGGAACATTCAATTAGAGCAACATGTTGCCAGCTGCATTCTCTCAAATAATCCCTCGACCTTGAAGTTTTCAACAACAAGTGATATTTTACAGTGAGCAGAACGGTTAACTTAAGTTGTGTAACACTGTATTTTTGCAATGTTTTCCTGCAACAGACGATTTTTTCCGGCCAAGTTCACCAGGAAGGCACTAGATCTATCCTAACTTTTCCGAAATGCAGAAATTTCCTGTACGTCGAGTTCTAAGAGAGTTGAGAGTTAAATAAAGTTCCAATTTTTTTAAGCGTTTTGAGAAGCAAAAAATAATTTGTATTACTGCAAAAAGTTTGATAGATCGTACTCTGAATCTACTTGATTTTTGACACAACGATATTCTTGGGTGAAGGTTCCCAAAATATTATGTATATTATCATAGTATCGTATGCACTACTATTAAGTATGTTGCTCATTATCATACTCGTACTTTTTTCACACCGTGTTAGAGTATGGTAAAATAAACTATTTCTCTCACCCTCTCTCTCCCCTTTTTAAGAAAATTTCATTTATTTGCTTTTCAAATTTTTACTAAAACGAGAGAATTCCACAATCTTATCATCATTTGTGAATAACTACTCATTTAATTCAAACGACTATGTAATTCATTAATAAAAGATACAATTTTCCGCTCAGATTTCAAAACGATCACCTCATACGAGTACTTCGATGAATTCTAGACCAAGTTCCTCAAATTATTTTTAAATCCTCTTTCTATTTCTTAAGAAGTAGAGCTGAGGTTCAATGGTTCTCCAATTAGTCTACGCCTTCGGCCTTAGCTGAGTTGAATATTAGCGGCCAATAATTAGCTTTCGAGGAAGAGACATACTGGCCTAATGAAAAAAAGCAAAGCCGCCAAGGAAATCAAGCGTAGGTTTAAAGCTTCTCTCTGACTCCAATCAGTCAATCAGAGTAGACAAAAATGATTGTTGAAGTAGGTCAGATATGTCGCATAACAACCCATGTAGCAAAATTTGAAAGATGATTGCCAATATATTGATCATTTATTTCCAATTTTATTCCAATTTGATTTCCATCGATTGGTCATTTATTGGTCATTTATTGCCAATAATCGACCAATCCGGAATCATCGGTCGACCAATTATTTGTCCATTTTATTGCCAATCGAATTGCAATGAAATTGGAATATTTTGGTGATAAAACAGCAATAAACCATCAACATCTCAACTTTTTTTTTTTTGACCTCAGGATCAGGTTGAAAACAATTTTTCCCTGAAAAACCTGCACAGAATACTGAGAATTGAGGTTTATTACTTAGAGTTGAAAAATGGAAGTAAAATAACTCTCTGAAAAGATAATGTCATGCAGTTACATAATAGCACAAATGTTTAAAATAATCGTTTTCCCTGATCCTTTCTACTCTCCCCTAAGAAGTAGTATTTAAAGATTTTGATTAGCGTATTTTTATTTTTAAACATTTCATTTCAGTAGCTTATCTTGAGGTTATTTCTGCGCCCCATTAAGGGGAGAGGATACCTTCCGCACAGGAAATTTGACAGAGAAAACGCATTCTTTGTTCGCTGTTCAAAAATAGAAATGAAAATTTAAAATTGGATGCTGCTTGTCCTTTATCAATGTAATGATGGACACTTCAGTTTTTACAGATAGAAATAGGTTATAGAAAAAATAATTAAAGGTGCCACCATACACTTAGAAGAATTTTTCAATGGTTCTCACAATTTTTAAAAATACAATTTTGCCATTAGACAAGAGCTCCATTACAGCACTCCATTAAGATAGACATAAACCTGACAAATTTACACAAATAATTACACCAAAAATTCACATGGATCTTAAGTCTGAATGAGTTTGATTCAAACGCTGCCAACATTAGGTAAAATAACATTTAAGATTTCACACCAATTTAAAATAATTCTAATTAGTGTTCAGTTGAAACTTGCTGAAAAAGATATGATAGTGGATATACTCACTGCTAACTTCCAGTGTTTTCTTCATAATTTGGTGTACTGTTCAACTGCGAATAAAGATTAACAACATTTGATTGCTTGGCAATTTTATCATCAATCAAAAGTCGTTAAAATTCTTATACGAACAGCTGTCTGACCTGTAGAACTTTTGTATACTCACTCCCTGCATCCTCATAATATTTTCACGCGAAGTGGTGAATACGAAAGTGCTTACACATCTCATTTCAATGTGGTTGAGTTGTGTAGCTTCAGGATGGATTTTAACAGTGTGCAAAATGATATGTTTCTGGAATCTCTGTGCTTTTCCCAATATACACTTACAGACACATTAGACTATTGCGTTATGACTCTTTTCATTTTGCTTTTTGTTCGCGGGTCAGTCAGCGGCAATGGATGTTTGATTAAGCTTGGTCTTAAAAATTCGACAACCACACGAGCGGAGCCAACAAAGAAGGCTTTGTTGATCCTTCAACTCACAGTTTTTTAGTTTACGCGGTGAATTCAACATGAATTGTGAACGATAAAAAACAATCAATCGCCAAGTTTTCATGCTGATTTCACAGTACGACAAAAATCACACGACTTTAAAACTACGGATTGGTTATTTTTTCTATTCATTCAGTGAGTAAGAAGTTGATTGATAAGTTGGCCATTATGTGAACTTCAGTTTGTGAGCGCCGTCGAAGAATTTACGCCTCTGCGCAAAGCGGTGTTCGCGGTACTATCCACCTTAAAAATATCAGGCTCATGATTGTATCGTAAAAAAACTACGTATCAGTTATGATCCGCAACATTTATGTGGTTGTGATTTATGTGCGGCTAAAAATTTAATTTTAACAAGGCTTGGAAGTATTAAAATACCTATCTAAGCTTGCGTTTTGGCTTCTGCTAGATTCAAATGGTTTCATGTGGATACGCTTGCAAACCGAAAGAAAGTAAACAATGGCCAACTTATACGACTACACCTCTAAGTGGTTGACTGGTTGTCGGACCAAGAAAATAACCAGTGGAAGTTCTGTTACTTGTTTACAAGGAATGTTAAACAAAGTACCTCGTATAACGTGAACTGAAGTCCATAACTATTGATGGGTTGATTTTAAGTGGTCTTTCATCTGCTTATTTGAGACGAGATGCATATGAAGGCATTTCTAACCACGTTCTAACCTCATTTGTGGCCTTGCAATATTCACAGGCGATTTTGGGAAAAGCATAAAGAAAGAGAAATGAGTTCATTCTAAGTAACTTACAGCTTACGGCTTAAAACAGAATAAAACGGCCACTGCGCTGAGCAGTTACTAGTGGACAACCAGACAACGTTAACATGAGGCACATTAGGATGTTATCTCTAGATGTTATTGACGACGACCACAATAAGCGAGCGATAAATCACCAACTGGGATAATGTGCATGCACGTGCACAGTAAGATACTTGGTGTTTTTCATTTCTGAATCTTAGATACACTCAACCGAAAAATTGCCGTAACTAACACACAAATGACCAATTCACATCATCTATTACGTTGGTTTTGTAACCGACTCAAAAAACACAACATCGACAACCGAGGTAGGAGGTACGACCGTACAGACAGGCACCTTCGAACGCTATTAAAGATGGCCGTCCATAATGACGTGTTTACTGTCCCGTGCGAAAAGTCAAAATAATTTTTACATAAATAATATAATGAAACAATAATAATGATAATAATAAAAAATTGATGTACTGCAACTTTCCGAAAAAGTTAAATATTTTGAAGTTTCAGTCTCAAATCACTAATTGTAAGTAACAGGCAATTCATCCATGAGCAGCCAATTAATCGTCAATCTTGAAAAATTGTATTTTTTACATAAAAGTATTAGGTATAAGTTCATAACTCATCGCCGTAAAAAATGACATTAAAATAGCAATATACCTTCAACATTAAAATTAGCACAAATAAAATTGCAATTGAATGACAATTTTATTCCAAAAATATGTCCATTATTTGTCAATATTATCGGTTTCCAATAAATGGGTGATAAATCGGCAATTTATCACCCATCAAGATCTCAGTCCTGCTACATGGGAAGTGTCAATTATTCAACCATCTCTCCTTGGTCTCCTGTCTAGGAGTTAAGTAGGCGGTTTTGGTCTGGACGCAGAAACGTAGAGCCAATCATTAGGTATAGTTATGTATTGCAGTGCTACGTTTGCATTGTCTTTTTTACGAGACGGTGCAATCGGGAATGATTTTCTCGAACAGATTTACGTAATAACTAAAGGAAGAGGGGGCTACGATGATGGGGATAATACTCTACTAAGTGGATACTATGGTTGTATACTCCTGTAACACACGAAAAAAAAAATACCAAATTTTGCAATCAATAACCACTATCTGAGAAACATCATATGTGCCTTTAGTCCCTAAGGTACTTGTAAATAAATGGGTCAAAAATAGTGGTCCCTTACTACAAAATGTAATCAAAATGTGAAATGAGTGTGTATCACATGGTAATCTAAGTAAACTTGTAAAATTTCGTTTATTTTTTCGGGCGTCTGGAGGAAATTTTAGGGAAATTCTCAGTTAGAAACGCTCAAAAGTTTTTAGTAAAAGTGCAGGATGCGAGGGAAAATTTGTAGCTTTTAACGTGTAGTTAGGTTCTTGTGCCCGAAAACGATGGATCGAAGTCTATTTTCTCTCAGTTCACGACCAATATTTGCCCAAGCCCCCTTGCACGAATCAGTGGCGTGGCGTGCTTTGCGATATATCGATTGATCTGTCATTTAAACCTATGGGAAATGATCGATAAACAGAGTGTTCGCAACGAACACCATATAGTCGATTCTTTACCATAGTTTCAAATGGGAAAATATCGATAATCGATCATTCACGCCTCGCCACCGGAGCGAATAATCAAGAGAAACATCGAGGCATGAAATCGATAGCTCGTCAGATATGACTAAACTGCCAACTCACGTAATCGTATTGATTCTGTACACACAAATCCGTCAGCACTAAAGCGCAACGTCAGTCAGAAGTTCCGGTGGCTCTGATCGCGGCTGGCAGCGAATTGCACTCATCAAAAATATAGCTTTGTTAACTCATCGCTTTTTCCGCGAAAGATCCGTCGGCAAAAATGGCGGAACTTTCACGCTCCGCTCGTCCCTTCAGTCTAGAAGTTTTCCAACCATTGCCGTCCTTCTACTCATCCCTTCCGCCGGGCTCCCAATTTCTATAGAAAATTGGACGTATTTATGCCAAACGGAACTATTTGCATTAAGTCATGAGCCCTGATAACCATCAGAATAGTTTCATCACAGGGCTCAGGTGATAATGCACATAGTTCTGTTTGGCAGAAATAAGTCCAATTGAGACGTTTCAACTATCATATCGTGAAAAATTCTCGTGCTCCGGACTATCGCATTTGTATGCTGTCGTGCTAAGGAAGAACGCCGTACGAGCATTCGCAAGTTGCCGAATTTCCCATTAGAAAATACTTATTTTTGAAGAAAGTTATGAATATTTTCCTTTGAAATTGCCCGACTGTTTTGATCAAATTACGAAAGTAAGTCTTTGAAAAACCAGAAGAAAATTTTTGATAAATATTCCCGAAAAGTCGTAATTTATCAAAGGAAATCTGGCAACGCTTAAAGGCTCACATGGCTTTTTTCGTTAAGATGACAATATGGCGAGAAAAGCTCCCATTTTCGCCCATCTGACATTTAGGCGTATCTCTATTTCCACATGAGCCTCGAAAAGCATAGAGTTTTACGGAGCGCAGGGCTCACCGGCATTTGAGATACGCACTTGCGTCTGAAAGGGTGCAACGTTTTAAGGGCCGAAAAACCACAGTCTGCGCCAAAGAGAAAACAGGAGCCGTGATTTGAAGGACTGCACCCCGCACAAACATTCTTTATATGTATTGATACACAAGAGAAGTGAAGTGAGAATAGAAATTTGGCATGAATTAGTTTTTTAACGCACGGAGTTTGCAAAAGTTCATTACTCCAGGGCCGCGTTAAGGGGGTGGCCACATGAGCCGCGGCCCATGGCGGCAAATCTATAGGGGGCGGCAAATTTTGCAATTTTTTTAAATGCAGGAATAAAAAAATCGGATTTAGAGAAAAAAATGACTAACGAGAAAAGGCGACAAAATCTCTCATTTCCTGAGAGTATAGTAATTTCTAATTTTGTCGTCTTTCAGTAATAAAAGAGACAGCACCTTCAATTAGTTGAGTTAAGAGAGAAACCAAACACGCAATTTGGCCTGGAACGGAGCGATTTAGAGAGCAATGATGACGAGGACTTAAGATGAAAAGGAGAAACCATCGGCGTGGCGATCGGCATTTAACATATATTAGCGCCTACAAGACTGCACGAATACTTCACGCATTGCATCAAACACAGTGCGGTCAGCGTGAAACGCATAGCGCCTACAAGACTGTGTGAATACTTCACGCATTGCGCCAAACACGGCGCGGTCTGCGCGGCGCGGCGGCGGAAGTTAAAATCATTAATCCACATTTATGTTTGTTCTTTCATAATTTGTTTGTTCATTTCTTATGCAGGGAAGGCCTTGTCCACACAGAGATAGGTTTACGAAACTTAATTTTCGCGCAAAGTTTCGTAAACTTTTGCTAGTAGTGTTCCCAGGGCTTTCCCAAAAAATGTGTTCAGCACGAGTAAACGCGACTTATGCACCCTTCCCCCGCTAGCACGTTCATTAGATGGTTTTTATTGATGTTTCAAAACGAATGAGAAGGGGTGGCAAAATACAGACGGCCCAGGGGCGGCAAGTAGGTAAATCCGGCCCTGCATTACTCTTCTTAGAAAAAAAAAAAAAAATAGAAAAACACCGCAATGGTGTTCTCTGAATGTGTTGGGAAAGCATTGCTTTCCAAGAAAGATTTTAAATTGAATCAACATCTTTGCATCGTGTATTAATTATAATCACACGGATATTTGAACAGTAAAACAGAGATTGCTTTGATAGTGTCACGCGGAGTCATAAAAAAGTTTACTGCAAGGATTTACGAATAACTCGGGACAAATATTTTCCAAGGAATGATTATTGATGCTTGGTAGATGTTTTGTAGTCCACCTCGAAAATTGAAGGCGAAATATAATGGGCGTAACCTCTGTAAAGGTTTTCGTTGCCAATCGGATTGACTTGTGACAAGCCGATTGACGGTCTTGTATTTTATATTAAGCGGATTAAGTCAGTTCGTGGTTCATCTCGTCGATGATGGTGAGATTCGTGATAAAACTTGGGATTCGCCCGAATCAATTGAAATAGTTTGATTGTGAGTACAAGCGAGTACCAGATATAAGAAAAATACAGCCATTTGTAAATTTTGTCATTCTAGATCTGCGTTTCTAACGCTTTGTCTTCACTAGACGTTTCGTGGGATTTGTCTCAAGTCCGAATAGCAGGAACCAAACTATTAGGCTTCTTCTCCGTTAAACAAAGCAAAAAAATATCTTCTTCTTCACTCTGAGTCGCACTTAGGACCCCACAAGGACTCTATAAGGTCTCTGCTTGGTACTGTTATTAGTATTGACTAACTCAATATTTGTCTCAACTTCGCAAGTGTAATTATTCCCAGGGAAACGTCCCGATGAGACAATAAGGCGTAAATGGAAAACATTTTGCAATAATGAACTAAAATATCTAGCGCATGGTATAAACCACGTATGTACAAGCACTTTTCCTGCGCAGATAGGTGTTATGTATGAGCCAGAAATAGTATATTTTAATATTGCAAAATTTAGTCCCAATCATATTTGACGATTTTCATTTCTTCTTCATCACATTCGACTTTAAGGGGTCTCACTTCGTTGAATTTCAACTATAGAAATTGTCAAATTGATCCGCTATGTTGGATTGATAAGTAGAATTGGCGTAACCAAAAGGAGCGAACATTACCAATCCTCGATAAATCAAGTTTCCATACCGAAAAAAAAGTGATGCTGATTTAACATTTTTGATGTAAGAAGAAAGTGTGTGAGAACTCACAAAACGCTGAATTAATCGCTACAGCAGTTGGTTTTACATCTTGACATCGCTGAAAGTAACCGCTGTAGCGGTTAATTTAACGTTTTGTGAGTTCTCGTACACTTTCTTACATCCAGAATGTTAAATCAGCATCACTTTTTTTCGGTGAATTGTATAATTCTTTTGATTAGTCCTTCAAGTCTCGTACGAGTTTTTGAGGATAAACATTTGTGTTGCATATTTATGAGGTACACGGACTTTAAGTCCACTTTTTTTACGTCCACAGACTTTTCGTCCACAATTTTTACGTCTACAGTTCTAAAGCGCACACTATTGTTAAGTTCATTACTTAAACGTCCACTAAGTTAAGTCCACAAATGTAAAGTCCACTAAAATCAAATTCAAGCGTCATATTTTAGTCCGTGTGTAAAATTATATTGACAATATCGAAATGAGAAAATTAAGAGAGAATGAGGTGTTGTTATCGTAACTCATATTTTAAATGAAATGTTAATTTCGTCTTTTGATTCATCTTTTCAAATTGTCTTTGGTAAATACTTGGTTTCATTTCTATCCTTGAAATTTTTGATATACAATATGCCTCAAATGTACATTTTTTTAAATGAAATTGAATACTTCATTTTAAAAACATTTACATTTTTAAAACGTGGTAAATATTTGCAAAACCTTTTCCAAGCAATGGCATCGATATGAATCTCAATGAGCCGTAGTTGTGATGAAAGAAACTATACAAAAATTAATAAAAGCGGAAAAAACTAAGAAGCACGCAATTTTTTGTTTTTAACTTATTTGTACATCGACCTTCTTGAGTCAAATACGTCCAATTTTGAGCGTTTAGTTGCGCTTACTCCACACTGCAGCACAGTAAAAGCCCAAAACACTAAAGAATAAATTTGAATGCTTTGGAAATCATTAAATTTGACACGGAACCACTATTATATTTACAAAAAACATATTATATTTTCCAGTAGTACATATTTCTTTTGCATCAGTTTAAAAGGGAATAATCAATGCAGAGAGTGCAAACATTTCAAAACCATGAGTTGAAAAACGCTGACTCCGCGAGTTTAAATATTAGAGCCTAACATAGAGCGGAGCGGCGTGTTAGCAGCTCAGAACGCGCACTGGCGCCTACAAATCTAACGGGATACTTCACGCATTGCGCAACGCGTGAAGTATCCCGTTAGGTTTGTAGGCGCCTATGCGCGTGTCACGCTGGTTGCCTGCCGCGCCGCAACGCTTTAAGCAACGATTTCGCGTCAGAGGCGTTGCACAGTATCCTACAAGATTGAAGGCGCACGAAATAACTATAGTAAAAGAGGACTTTCAATTTTGACTGCATCTGTCACTGTACTGCATCTGCAACTGGAAGCATTTATGAATGAAATAGGAAATAGAATTTTGCTGGATTCACACTCTTTTGCGTCGGGTTAAGGAGTTGTTTTTAAAAATATCGTGTTGTACGTGGAACTCTCATGAAAATACATATCCTTAAATCAGCACCTTGTCTAGTGGTCCATTGTATGAACTAAAAATTGCTAAGGTATGTGTGAGGGTACTTTTAAAGAAATAATGATAAGTTTGTCTGGGTTTATTCAGGAACTACGACGAACTTTTTCCTGAAAAAGAGATTGATACTACGAGATATGGAGTAGAATAATTGTATAAGAAAAGACTTCTTTTGTGAAGTATCGTCGTTTTTCAAATGAAAAAATGTCCCAATTTTCATCGTATATTTGCTAATTTTTTTGCGTAAGCAGAAGAGAAATCAGTGAACTCTCCAGTTAGAAGCGCCGCATATGGTTTCTTCTAAAAATATAACTTGCAAGAGGAAATGGTCCAACTTTGAAATATAGCTACGTTCATTCGTCTAGGAAACGGTGATATTTAAATTCAGAGGTGATTGTGCGACCGAAAGCACTTTTTTTCGCTTTTTATTTCGAAACTACGACACATTTTTCACTGGAGAGCATTCCAGAGTTCATTGCCACGAAGAGAGCAGGCTCAAACTAGGGAAAGAGAAAAAAAATAAAAACAATTCGCGACGGCGAAGTAAAGACAGGCTCTCCTATTCTTCCGGCTCGTTGGAACCAAAGGCATAGATCATTTAATTTCAATTTGGCCGCTGCGTCGGTCAGCCGGCCGGCATTTCCACCGAGGAGGGGACCGAAGAAAAGTCTAAATGTCACTGCAGCTGAGTCACCCCCTGCCGAACGCAACCCCTCAACGCCACCCCCCCCCCCCCGCCGCAAACGATTCCGAAAGAAAAACTCCGGTCGGATAATGGCGGGGAATGACTCTATTTGTATCTTTCAACTCCCTGCACCCCCTCCCCCTCCCTTTGGGGTGCCTGCACAATAAAGGCCTCGGCATCGTCTTTCCTCACTTGCTCTTAAATTAAGTTAAGTCTTATCACCACTTTGTTTTCCCCCTCGCCCTTTCGCATTCGGCCTCCCCCGCAACTCGAGTCACTTTGTCATGTCAACTCACGGTTCGTTCGGGCCGGATCGCTTTCACGGCCAGGCGCAACGAAGGCAATGGATGGGGGAGAGGAGAGAGAGAGCTTAATTTTTGGGGGTGGATTAATTTCTGACCGCTTTGATGTAATTTTCCTCCTAATCAGGTAAAATCTCAGGAAAATGGCGAGGGTCAAGAAGACTCGATACTATTTTATAAGGAGCAGTGAGTGAATTCTGAGGGTTGTTTTTGCAGCACTTCCTAGAACGATTCGATACTTCATCGATTCATTGATCATTTCTGAAACTTTTGTGGGTCCTCAATATTTTGGAGAACGATTCGATAGTTGCATCCTAGGTCTAGAAGTGATAGTATTCTATTGCAGAATTTAGTCCAGTTTTTTTCCGAGGTTAATCCTTCTCACCCGGTCTTACCCATAACCCCTATGTAACCTCTTTCACAAATTCAATAGATGAATCCAAAAGTATGCAAGATACAATACCTTGATAAATCAAGTTTTCTGTCGGGAAACATTTCAATTTGCGTATTTGAACAGGTTGACACTGTCAATTTCGGTACGCTTCATCGCAAATTTACTGTAAAGAGCTTCAACAAAGAGCACTGCCGTGCAATGCAATAACGCCTTTTAAGCCACCAGGCATTGCCAAATTTCCTTTGACAAAACCCGAGTTTTTAGGAAAATTTGTGAGTATTTTTCTTCCAATTTTTCGGATGATTTCGATCGTAATTTGATGTAAGAAGCCTGAAAATTTGAATGAAAAAAAATTCATAACTTTCTTCAAAAACAAATATTTTCTGAGAGGAAATTTGGCAACATTCGAATTATCATACGTCATTTTCACCCAGCACAGCAGAGCAACAGCTTTCATATTTTAGATTTTTTCATCGTCCTCAGTCTTTTCCGCTAAAAAACAATGTGGATCAATTTTTGGTGATAAAGGCGATAAGAGTCGCTTGCCGATTTTTTTTTAAAAAAAAACATACTTCCATCGTGATATTATTTTTTGTCTATTGGACTTTGTTGACACTTCAATTTTCATTCACACTCACCCAGCGATCGAGGGAGAGAAAAAAACGCGAGTGAGATTTTTCATTGAATCGAAGGTGAAATATGATCAACGCTGAAAGCGGACGGCGCGGCCGGCGGCTGGAATCGACGAGTGAGTGCATCACCGGTTGCATTCCTGCGCATCGGAAGGCGCGATTGACTTGTTGCTTCTGCACCGAGACCGTAAAAATGACTCGGTCGCACAGCGAACTAAAATAAACTCCGTGACCGATAGAACTCAAGATGGATCGTCAATGGCACGTATTCAGAGGCTCCTTCGCACAAGGGTCTGCTACTCTGCTTTGCTATGGAAAAACGCCGGAAAATGTTCGAGAGTTGCCGAATTTCTCTCAATAAAAAGTTAATTTTTGAGGAGAATTATGAACATTTTCCCACGAAATTTTCAAATGAGCATGGTCTGTGTCAAAGTTAAAGTCAAAGCTAGCCATCAAAATATCAAGGTCGGTTGTTGTGAATGGCTTCTTCGATGACTTGAACCAATCACAGCATTTGACCGTGACATTTTGAAAGAGTATTTGCTAGTGTGACACAGGCTATAAATCTAATTACAAAGAAAATTTCCGGAAAAATTGAATGGAAAGTATTCGCAAGTTTTCCTGAGAATTCGTACTTGATCAAAGGAAAGACAAATGACAAAAGTTCATCCGGCGTTTTTGCCTCAGCACGGCAGTATGGAAAAACGCCGGAAAACATTCGTAGGTTGCCGAATTTCCTCCGATAATATGTTTATTTTCGAGGTGAGTTTCAATTCGTTTCTCGTGGAAATTTTCAGGTAATCTAGATCCGATCGCGAATCAAGTTCTCAGAAATATTTGAGAAAAAATATTCACAGACTTCTCTAAAAATTCATTTATTATCATAGAAAATTTTGCAACGCCAGAAGGTTCATACAGCCAATTTCCCTAAAAAGATGGTACTGTTGTGCGCTGATATTTGTAGATGACGCTTCTGGAGTCTGTGACGCGACCCATTATGAATCCTTGAGCTGACGTCAAAATTAGAAGAAATGGTGAGGGATAGTTAAATAAGCTTTTTCTCTGTTGGTTTATTGGCTTCCGAATATCGTCGACCCTTTTACACGAAGGTGCAACATCCAGCGATAAGAGTCCGAACCACACCACCGCGGCCATTCAGCGCTAAGCCGGGTGTGCCTAAGTGCAGTCGAGACTTGTACTAAGTATATTTAAGTACAGTGTACAAGGACCGACACAATTTTATCCCAGGGAGGTTACAGCCAGGAGGCAAAGTAATTCCACAGTGTGGCAAGGTCATTAAGAAAGATCGATGCAAAAAGAAAATTTCCAACAAATGAAAAAAGACAAGGAGCGAACAGATCAAATTTTCTCAATGAATTTGAGAAAATGTTTGCAATAGCATCGCTTGGCAACAATGTGGCATTTGACCAACACGGCAAATCCATGAATCAAAACTTTTCCTCGGCGCGCCATCTGCGCTCAACATCTCACAATCGGTGGGTGGTGAATGCCGTTTACCGCTTGCAACTCGACAGTGCCTTGTGTTGATACTCTAACCGAGCCAGTTGAGTGTTTTCGCCACCATTTCCCACCCGTTCAATGGACCAGTAAAAAGGGAAGGGAATTCAACAACACAATATGTGTCCCCCCGTCAAAATGTCTAGCAGAACACGCTGAGTACGTTCGGACAGTTCAGAATCAACTGATAAATGGACGAATTTATGCTAATAGGCACTAAACACGTGTGGCAAAGATGAGGTATGCTCTAGAAAGCCGCATAAGATAATGTAAAAGTGGCATGATTCCTTTAGGCAAAATTGAAAAGTGTGATTTGACATTAAATCAAAAGGAACTAAGCTAAAAAACTAAGCGTCTCTCGTTTCTTTTAGCATAAATAATACGTTCGAATGAAGAATCCGTTGGTTTAATGGGCCTGTTGCAAACTTTTGCCAGAGCAAAAGTAAGAGTTGTGACTCATAGAAAATGTCTCAAAAATCACGATGAGCTTATCGGAAAATTCTGAAATGCACTCCTCACTTCACAATTTGCAGAAGAAAGCGTTTTTTCGAGCTTCCCGCTTTAAAAACGATACCACGGCACAGGTGAACATTTCGTCAGAGGAGTCATTCCATCCAACCCCTGCTCACAAGGATACTATCCGCAATATTCAACATAGCCGGCGCCAATCCGCTAAAACACATGTGACGGGACGATGATTCTAACCACCTAACAATCGGCATGTTTACATTCACATTTCTCTCGCGTTGATAGATATCCGCCTTGGTTAACCTCTTACTCTCCTCAACTTGCGCGCGGAAGCGTCGGCCATGTTGAGCAGGGATTGAATGGAACGAATCCTCTAACGAAATTTTAAATTGTGCAGTAGAATGCTTTTTGAAGCGGGAAGCTTAAAAAAACGCAAATTTCTTTCACATGATTGTGAAGTTAGGAGTACATTTTAGAGTTTACCGCTCATCGTGATTTTTGAGACATTATTATCTTTAAGGAACAACTCTTATTTTTGCTCCAGCAAAAGTTTGCAAAGGCCCATTCTCTTTAGGTAAATCCAATTTGTCCATGTTCATGGGAACACGCAAACAACGTGAGTCAATTTCGTCACCGATATTTTTCATTGTTCTGGGATACTCCACCAATTTGACGTTCTCAGGGCGAAAAAATCTGTAACTCCGGACGATTCGTGCGATGCTTCCAAAATGTCACTCAAAATTAGGTGGACAAAGAGCATGGTTCCCAGAAGCGGTATTAGTTCGACAAGCGGCGCATGGTGTAGGGATACAGACCTAATTTAACACCAATTTTACCATATTTGATATTCCGTTCAGTGTGACAGGCGGTACAGCTTGACTTCATATACTTTTGATTCAGTTAAATCACAAAATATGATTCCATCTAGTGGCGTATCTTGAAAATGTGCAATTATGGCGTTGCCAACTTTAAATGTAGGTAAAACAACCGATATCCCATACAGTTGCCTCAAATTTTGAATGGATTTAAAGGGAAAGAACAGCGGCTGTAACAACCACCGAGTAGCCACTTCTGCGCAAGCGCAGGGCCGGATATACCTACTATGGGCCGCCTGTATTTTGCCGCCCCCTCCTCATTCGTTTTGAAACATCAATAAAAACCATCTAATGAACGTGCCAGCGGGGTAAGGGTGCATAAGTCGCGTTTACTCGTGCTGAACGCATTTTTTGGGAAAGCCCTGGCAACATTACTAGCAAAAGTTCACGGAACTTTGTGCGAAAGTTAAGTTTCGTAAACCTATCTCTGGGTGGACAAGGCCTTCCAGTCATAAGAAATGAACAAACAAATTATGAAAGAACAAACGTAAATGTGGATTAATGATTTTAACTTCCGCCGCCGCGCCGCGCAGACCGCGCCGTGTTTGGTGCAATGCGTGAAGTATTCACACAGTCTTATAGGCGCTATGCGTTTCACGTTGATCGCACTGTGTTTGCCGCAATGCGCGAAGTATTCATGCATTCTCGTAGGCGCTATCCGTTTCACGCTGACCGCAATGACCGCACTGTGTTTGATGCAATGCGTGAAGTATTCGTGCAGTCTTGTAGGCGCTAATATATGTTAAATGCCGATCGCCACGCCGATGGTTTCTCCTTTTCATCTTAAGTCCTCGTCATCATTGCTCTCTGCGCCGCTCCGTTCCAGGTCAAATTGCGTGTGTGGTTTCTCTCTTAACTCGACTAATTGAAGGTGCTGTCTCTTGTATCACCGCTTAAACGACAAAATTAGAAATTACTATACTCTCAGTCTCAGGAAATGAGAGATTTTGTCGCGATTTTTCGTTAGTAATTTTTTTCTCTCTAAATCCGATTTTTTTTATACCTACATTTACAAAAATTGAAAAATTTGCCGCCCCTTATAGATTTGCCGCCATGGGCCGCGGCCCATATGGCCACCCCCTTAATCCGGCCCAGCGCAAGCGGGTACTATGAAATTAACTTCTCGTAAAAACACGGTATAATTATACGGGTTATATCCGAAGTCAACTCAGGTAAGCATATATAAAAAGCTCTAAAATGATGGTGCTGTGAACACGTTGAACATAAATTGCGTTACGCACAAAAAAACCGAGCATCATCGGTTGTTGCCAGATTGAATTGCTCTATTTAATTTCTTACATGAAAACGGTATTTTGGATTTTTGTGCAACTTTCAGTGAATTTTCTGCATTATGCGAAGCAAATTCCTTAAAATTTTCAAAAAAATCCGCACAAACGTTCAATTGTAAAATATTAAATCTCTCCATTATGTGGCAATAGCTGATGTACCTCGATTCCTTTTCTGCTAAAGGCGGTCCGAATGTTGTCTGTACAATGAGCCAGAAATAGTGGTTATTTATCGCAAAACTGTCCATTCGTCGTAAGCTCGTTATTTTCTGAGGGACCCTCGATAAAAGCCTCCGATCTGACAAAAGGCGAGCAAACAACATCGGTCGTATCCGAGCTCCAGTTGTAATGACGAGACTAGCTAATTGAGACTTCCTGACCTCTTCGTCATCCTGTAAAAAAGTTCATTCGCGCCCTCCAGAGATGTAAAATTTCATGAAATGGAGAATTTGCTCACAATAAATGTATTGTTTCATTTGAGAGTGCTTAATAAGCTGAGTTTTCAATATTCTTCATGATTTTTTTCTGACATGGGAAATTGGAGAAAAATAGATTTAAAGGTGAGAAAATGTGCCACCTTATGACGTCATCTAGTAGCATTTGCCATTTAAACACATGTGTTTTATCAGATTAGGTTATTTTGTCATATTTCCTCCAATAATTGTCCAATTTAGAAGCAAAGGATATCCTTGTGCTCGGTTTTCCTAGCAGTATCATTTTAAAGATGCAATTTACAAAACCTCAGACACCTGCAAATACTCTATTAATTCCCGTGAAATGGATGAGACTTGTTTCATTCTTGCAAAAGTATTTTGTATTCTCGGGGCTCAGTAAAGAGATCGTCCTATTTTTTTTTTTTACTGGTATTGTGTCTAGCACCAGATCGTCCTAGTTAATGAGCAATTACAGTGAAGCGTTGTATATAAATCCTCAAAAAACGTCCTTTTCGTTTGCCTGAAAAAAAGGAGGAAATAAAGGGGGAAGAAATAAAGAAGGAAGGGAACGGAGGAAAGAAGAAGGAAGGACGCTTATATTTGGACGTATTTCTGCCAAACGGAACTATATGCATTGAGACATGAGCCCTGCATGAGACCCATGAGAATATGTGCATAACAGGGCTCACATCATAATGCACATAGTTTCGTTCGATAGAAATATGTCAATTTGGTAATTATCCATGACAACGTCGACTCTAACTACATATTAGATGCTTTAAAATTTCGATACTCTTTTTTTGAGGGGGACGGGGAGCCCTCCGGACCCCCTTACGCCCTACCCCCTCGTCCGAAGTGTCTAGATCCGCCAATGGCCAAAGGTAAAATTAAGTTTCATGGTAGTTCGTCGACTTTGTCAGTCATTCTCTATATCGTGCTCATATGCCAGTTGGAATCGACGACAAGCTTTTGCCTTCTTTTGTCGATTGCTTGTCATCCATTTCATCTAACAAAGGGACACATCACAAAGAGGACGACTCACAAAGCCGAACCACCACATAACTCTACTCCACTTGGGTATCGTCCTCTCGGGCGGCCGAACACAAACTCAATAATCGCCTTGCTGACCGCTCAGCATTTCACGGTGGAGTCTGGCAACGCGTGTCTTGAGCAAAACAACCGAACTTGTCAGGAGAATTAATTTCGCCTGACGGCGCGGGTTTCTTGCCAAACTTAGTCTATCCCTCGTTGTCACTTCGACCCGAATCCGCAAGTATTCGGGATAGAATCCTGCCGTTCTAGGTAAAAACGACGTATGAGCCTTTAGACGTTGCCAACTTTCCTTTGATAAAACATTCATTTTCAGGAAAATCTCTGAATATTTTTCCTCCGATTTTCAAGATAATTTTGTTCACCATCAGATCTAACTTTTCTTAAAATTTCAAGGGAAAATATGCATAACCTTCCTCGAAATGTAACATTTTACCCCGGGAAATTCGGCAACTCTCGAATGTTCCTAAGGCGTTTTCCCTCAGCACGGCAGCAATCGCTAGGGTTCCCGGTG
The DNA here is from genome assembly GCF_918797505.1 of Bemisia tabaci. Classification (NCBI taxonomy): domain Eukaryota; kingdom Metazoa; phylum Arthropoda; class Insecta; order Hemiptera; family Aleyrodidae; genus Bemisia; species Bemisia tabaci. The sequence goes on along the minus strand of NC_092795.1, from coordinate 4,028,713 downwards.
CCACGTGACGTTTGCGCTGGCTTTTCAGGTCTACGAGAAGCCTGGACGTGGGCTTTTCTTTGTGGGTCCGACTGAAAGTTTTGTCTCGACACTTTATCAAATTATTCTGCCTCAACAATCGCCCCCCCCCCCCACACCTCCGCACTGTTCTCTATCCTCATCCTTCCGAGAGGACATGAGATACCTTCAGCCTGCTCACTGGACCTCGCGGTATAACGCAGGGTGCACCTCATCCCGTTGCTCCTCTGACGCAAGGGCTTATCTCTGTTTCCAAATGAACCCCGGAAAGTATAGTGTTCAGTGGCGTGGCGCGAATTGCGATACATCGATTTTTATG